>NW_003852531.1:3460248-3474901 GCF_000181295.1 Otolemur garnettii | reverse complement strand
AATAATAATAATAATAATAATGCCTATAGTTGAATTCAGTATTGAATTAAAGTGAATATAAACCAGGCAACAAACTACAGCAGAAGTACTGAAGCAGAAGGTTAAGAACCTTCTACAGCACTCCTTCTCATACTGTAAAATCCCTACTCCATAGTATTCCCTTCAAGGCCCTCCAAGCACTATTACCAGTCCACCATCGTAACTTTGCTTTCATTTCTCTTCCCTCTTGTACAAGCACCTGGCCAGACAGACTTCTGTATTGTTTCTTGCACTTTCCAAGTCTGGGTCCTGTGGATTGCTGTTCCCTCTGCCTGGAATCCTCTTTCCTGCATATTGACGCTGCTGTCTCCCTTCCTTCATTTATGATTCTGTACAAATACACGCCTTCCTTGAACACTACATCCTAAATGCCTCCCCTCAATCACTCATGCTTTAATTTATAATTTGAGTTACTTGTTTTTTCTCTCCCTCTGTGGTGAGTAAAAATTACTTGAAGGAAGGAGCTTGGTTTATTTGTCCTCTAATGTATCCTCCCTCTAATGCATCCCCAGCTACATATACCACCGTCTCCAGTGAGTATAGCCAACTTGGAAAGAAATATGACAAACATAGCAAGCATGTGAGTAGGTATTAAATGAGTAAACTGACGTGTTATACTGTAAGATATATATTCACAGAGAAATCTAGAGAAAAATATGTGCCAGAGCACATTCCACAACCAAATTACAAGAGATATTTTATATAGCTCAGTCTTACAAAGAAAGTGGATTCCTTCTATTGGTTTTCTGGATGACTTTCATTTAAGAATCTCAATGTTTAATTTCATACTAAATAATGTAATTCATCATATCAAACTATTAGCCATAGCTAATTAGCTCTACAAAGAATTGTATAGGGTTTTTATTATTTAATAACATGTGTTGGTGTAAGTGGGAATGTTGTCTAAAACAAAGCTTTGGAGCAAGAACTTGTAATTGACAATCAGTGGACAGGTTGGCCCCTTTACAAGTGGGTGTCACAGCACAAGCCTTCGTTTTGTGGTGTGTCACTTTCTTCTGTATCACCAATCTAAGATTTGGAGCATCTTACAAAACACTGAATGGAGATGGTAAGTTGGCTGTGAGGAGGTTGTAAGCTGGTCTTAGCAGTGATTTATGAAGCCTCTGATTTCAGAGGTTAACAAAGATTTGCTTCGAGTTTATGTGCCATTTTCCAAAGTCATTCTGAGCTGACAGATAAATGTGTAGCCCTATTTACTGGTGTCTTTTATGGGTAGGTGCAGCTGGATGAAAATCAGCCACAAAGGAGATCCCAGTGTTATCATTAATGGTGATTTTGTGTAACAGATGTTGTCTACGTATTAGGGGAGGCTGCTTAATTTGTCTCTTGCAAACACGAAGCCTCTTAAAACTATTATGTACTAAATATTGTCTGAAAAATTCCATTCTTTTGTAACACAATCCTTCTTCAGGAAGAGCAGCAGTTTGGAATTAAAAGAATAAAAGAGAAACTCAAATGAAGGAATAGTACATCCATTACATTTATGTTCATCATGATTATGGTGGACAAAAAACAAAAAGACATTATGGTATTGCCAAGGGAAAATACACATATTAAAAACAAAAGTCTAAATGAATAGGTACTGCGCAAGTGATGAGAAATTAGGGTGGAGATGGGGTTTTGCCTCCTGTCATTTGCAAGCAAGCATCCCCATTGACTTATTGCCTAAGAGGAACAGAGTGAGTGACAAAGAGTTTGAAATCTCGCACATAATGGTAGGAAAGTAATTTCATCCCACTCACCATCTGGTCAGCGCAGCCTAATTTTCAGGCAAAAGGTTATTCGTTTGTTAGATACATTAAGTACCAATTCTCTGTATGGCTCACTACACACACATGCATACACACATGCACAACTTTGGTAATCCTGTATTTCTCTGCTTTTTCTTCTCTCTAAAAATATGTATGAATTTTAATTTTATATTGGAGTATCTCTGCAGAAGTTATCATGCATATCATCACATGAATGGCTTCTCCCTCGTTCTCAGTAAATAAAGGAGATTTTCATAAGATCGTAAAAGAAGGCTGTATATGGTGATTGTATGTTGGTATAACCATTTTGGTTTTTTTTAGGGTAACAAAGAGAGATTTTATTTAGAAAGAACAAAGAGAAAGTTTAGAGCACTTCCAAAGAGAGTTGGAAGTAAATCCCTCTCCTAAAGAAGCAGAGGTGAGTAGAGAGAGACAAAGGTATAACCATATTTTTAAAAATTTCTTTGAGACAGGATCTTGCCATGTTGCTCAGGCTGGAATGCATTGGCTATCCCCATACACGGTAATAGTTCACTGAGTCCTTGAACTCCTGACCTCAAGCAATCCTCCTGCCTCAACCTCCTGAGTTGCTGGGACTACATCTGCACACACCATCTCCAGTAGGTATAACCATCTTGGAAAGAAATATGACAATTTTTTCCAAGAATTAAAAAGACTTCAAACATGGTACAAAAAAATTTACTTCTGGGAAATCTACTGCTTAAGAGTTCAAAATAATACTTCACTCCTGGGAATAAACTCATTCAAAATAATACAAAGGCACATCACAAAAATACATTTTTTGTAATAGTAAAATGGTATTTTTATAATAGTAAAATTGGAAGCAAACTCAAATCCTTACATTAGGTTATATTTAAATGAATTATCATAAGTTAACTAACAATATATTTAGCCACTAAAATTATAGACATTGACTATATAATAATGGCTCAGCACCCATGGCTCAAGTGGCTAAGGCGCCAGCCACATACACCTAAGGTGGCAGGTTTGAATCCAGCCCGGGCCTGCCAAACAACAATGACGGCTGCAACCAAAAAATAGCCGGGCGTTGTGGTGGGAGCCTGTGGTCCCAGCTACTTGGGAGGCTGAGGCAGGAGACTCGCTTGAGTCCAGGAGTTGGAGGCTGCTGTGAGCTGTGATGCCATGGCACTCTGCCCAGGAGGACAGCTTGAGGTTCTGTCTCAAAATAAATAAATAAAACTAAAAAGACTATATAATAATATAAAGACACTTATTCTATATATCAAAAATTTTAAATAATGCACAATTATACATATATATGATTTACATACTTCTAAAATATAAAGAAATACTGGAGGGAAATATAAAGACAAATATGTTTGTAAAAAAAGGATTCCTGGCAATCCTACAGAATGGGAGCATGAGACATCTGAAGAATAAATGTTTTCCTCACTAACCACCAGCTAGTATATTTCAGAAACAGTTTTCTGTCTATCAGACTACTTTATTATGTGCTTATCATTCCTGGCAATCCTCCTTCCCTGGCCATATTTTCAATTTATTCATAAGATTATCAGTATAAATAAAAGAGTAAATGTTTGCAATAGCACTCATTTCAACACTAAAAATGGCAAGCATGCTTCTCCTCTTGATTTAGGGAGCCAAGGTGTAGAAGTCCCCATATCCTATTCCCAAGGTGCTGTCAGAGTCTTAGAACAAAGGTAGTATGAGAGTGATAAGGCAATAAAACGTCCTCCCATGCTTCATGGAAACTAACTCTCCAACACAATAGTTTCAGGGGATGTAACTGGAATATATACTCAATAAAGACCTTTCTACCTCGGAATCCTTTCAACATTCTAAGTGGAAAGAGATTGGTTGCCTTAAGAGATTTAAAAAAAAAACCCTTCAGGACTGCTTGAATTTGGGGCTTAGTACAAATGCACCTGAGGTTCACAGGTCCCAGAGCATGAAGGGCTAGGGCCACAGAATATATGATGACTTATAGATGTCTAGCCTCATAGTCAAATGTAACCTTGCAAATTTATAAAAAAGCTCGCTTCTTGCTATTGTTGTCAATGTTGTATTGTTCAGGTACTGTACAATAATTTAGCTGAGAGATAAGATTTATTTTACAATAACCTCCTCTCCAGGATGAGAAATCCCTAACTAATTATTTTACTTACCTATTATATACTTATTTGCAACAGGTTGGAGTGCAGTGGCACTATCATAGTTCACTACAGCCTTGAACTTCTGTGCTGAAGGGATGCTCACCACTTTGGCCTCACAAAATGTTAGAATTACAGGCATGAACTACCATGCCAGGTCAGAAATCTCAAGTTTAAAACAAACAAACAAACAAAATTTTGTGCCACCAGAAGACTAAGCAGAATGTAAAGATTACCCAGGGTGGGGGTGGGGAATGGTTATCCCTGCACTTAGCTCAGCACAGTCCTGGCCTTTGATTGCTTCAAAAGCATTAAGCTCATCCCCTGTCCTCAAGGACCTTAAAATCTGATGGAGGGGCACAATCCAACTGATGAACCTGTGTAACCATTTGATATATCAAATGGTATCTATTCGGTAGGCCTTAGATCTCTGGTTCCAACTGGGCAGCATCAGATTCCCAGTTCTTGTCCTTAACATCTTAGGCCTATCACAGAACTTCCCCAGTTGCCTTTGGTTATTAAAATCAGTCCACAGAATTCCACTAACATCTCTGTTCCTCCTATCTCCAGTGTGAGCTTTAGTGGGGACGCTGACTACATGGAGTGTGGGGGCATCAATACACAAGATGGAAAAGAACGTTGGGAGAGAAGGAAAGTTCTTGTCTCTTACCTCAGCTGGCAGTAGCTGGCCTTCTCTCTCCCTGTAACCATTGCTCCCCTGGCCAACAGTGCTTGGCCCTGAGGCCCCTCAACAAGGCAGGCTCCATGGACCAGGCTCTTCTAGGGTACTTGGGTAAATGTGCGGTAGATGTGGGGGAAAGGGACAGCAGGCTAATAATAAAGGACATCAATGAACAGGAAGATTTGGGAGATTGGTAAATGTCCATTTGGGTGATACCATTATTTATGTGGTATGCTGCTATCCTATTTAAAAATAAAGTTTATTATGAAATATTTTAAGCATTGAAAAAGAATATACAATGAACTCCCGTATACACATCACCCAGTTTCCACAGTTACATAGATGTCACCACATTTACTTTTATTGGCTGATTTTTCCCACTCAAGTGTTTTAAAGCAAATCTCAGGCATGTCTTTTCACCCCTCCCTGCTATAATACACAACTCTTTAAAAATATGGATTTTTTTTTTTGTTATGTCACCACCATTACCTATCATGCCTGAAAAAAAAAATCATTATTTGACAGGGCTGAGACTCAGCATTGCTGTCTGCACTGTGCTGGACAGAGTGAGTGCCTGTGAGTGAGCATCGCCCTAAAGGGCACAGCCTAAGGCACCTCACCTCAAGACCAGCTCTATTATTCAGAAATCAGATTATAATCTATTTCCCCTCATGTTTACAAATTTTGTTTACAAGTGGTTTGTTCAAATGAGGATCCAAAAAAAAAAAAAAGCCAACATTTCCTTTGGGTGCCTTCTGCCTAATGTCTAGGAATTTTCACAAATGTCAGCTCACTTAATGTATGCCTTCTATTTAGAACAATCTTTACCCCTTTCTTTTCAACTGTTGATTTGTTGCAGATATTGGGTGTCTGCATTATTTTATCTCTTTACTGATACTTTTAAAACTTGATTCTCTATTCTCTGTATTTCTTATAAAATCTGAGATATGGCTCGGCACCTGCGGCTCAAGCGGCTAAGACGCGAGCCACATACACTTAAGGTGGCGGGTTCGAATCCAGCCCGGACCCGCCAAACAACAATAATGGCTGCAACCAAAAAATAGCCAGGCGTTGTGGTGGGCACCTGTAATCCCAGCTACTTGGGAGGCTGAGGCAGAAGACTCTCTTGAGCCCAGGAGTTGGAGGTTGCTGTGAGCAGTGAAGCCAGGGCACTCTACCCAAGGGCTCAGCTTGAGCTCTGTCTCAAAAAAAAAAAAAAATCTGAGATATATGGTAATAAAAATATATTCAACTTTACATCTACTTTATAGAAAACAGATTTACTTGATCCATAGTTTTTTTTTTAATTGGAATAAAATTTCCCATAACATTGTCTAAGAACTCATGTTCTCTGTATCTGTAATTACATACCTTTTCTTATTTGCAACAGATCCTCTCTCTCTTGAACACAACTCTATTTTATTAATATTTAAAGAAACTAACTTTGAATTTCATTGAACTACTCTTCTGTAGATTTTTCTCTTTCCCTGCCTTCTGCTGTGCTACTGGATACCTCACAAGAGTGGGTCTGGATCTGCCTGGCTATCTACAGTTTGAAACCCAAGCAGTCCTACCCAGGACCCACTGCACAAGTGCATCATTCTGTAGGAAGCCTCCCCTAGGAACAACTTGGGCTACAATTTCTTTTTTCAGTCATTTTCACTTGCCTTCCTTCTTTCAAGGAGTTAACATTGTTTCAATCAATACTGTTGCATGAGCTTAGACGTCTCATTCACACAGTTGGTAGCTTGGTCGTGGTTATTAGGTAGGAGCTCAACTGGAGCTGCCGGCCAGGAGCCTTGTGTCCTCTCGTGGATACCTCTCCACTGACTACTTGGGCTTTCCCATAGCATGGAGGCTCCTTTCTCTTCAAGAAAGCAATGTGTGGCATTTTTATGACCTCTGAGACATCATCATACGACATCCTTTACACTGTATCTGTTAAGTCACAAAAATCAATCTAGATTCAAGGGAAGGAGATACAGAAACTCCACCACTAGATAGGAGGAATGACAAGATCAGTTGTGGCAAAAGCATATAGAAAGAGAGAGATCATGGACATGTTTGGAAAATGCAATCTATCACTCATTACCCTTGATCATTTTTGTTTTCCAGGACTACTGTGACTTTATGTTAAATAAAACTTTCCATCGTTTCTGGGAATGGGAGCATGTATTAATCAGTAGTTTCATGTTATTTGTTCTGTCTGATTGGAATTTTCCAAGCAATCTATTATTATTAAGGCTTATGGATGAGCTATTTTGGTGAGAGTTATTGAAGCTTGCTAAGTTGAAGACCTTATTCCCTTGAGCATTAAGGATTGGCACTTTCTCATCAAAGATTTAGTGGGGTCTCTTTTGTGATAGACATACAGGTTTCTTTTCAATGGTGAGGAAAAGAGATGGGGACCTGGAGTTCAGAGGTCACTGACAGAAACACAGTCCTTTTACCATGAATGGTCGGAAACATAATGCCTGTGTAGCTGAGCAGAAAGGAACAGTAACTGTGATTGTCCACAGGGAACAGGTAGTCACTGTCCTTCATCTTCCTGCTGGTTATTCTCCTCGTGCTCTTTCCCTAGGCCCACTTTCCACCCTTCCCTACCTTGCTCTGCTCCGTGTCTAGGAGCCTGCCCTCTGTGCCTGGTGACTGGAGCTCCTATGCTCTCTGGCTTTTAGTCGGGAGAGGAGGGAGCAAGAGAAAGAGGGCCTAGTATTTCTTTCCTCTTATCTTCCCCCATCTGTGGCTAAAGAGACAATCTAAAGGAGAGGAAAACAAGGAAATACAGCTTTAAAAAAATAAAGCACAATTACATCCTACGTACCCTTACATTTCATTATTTTTTAAAAACTTATGGTTTAAAAACTATTTTTAAAAAACTGATACCTGAGTATGCCTTTGCCTTTGACTAGAAAAATTATTTTTAACCTAGATTTAAACTAGGTTAGACTTTATAGGGAGTATGAAGTGGGACACATGTTAACTTTCTTTTAAATATTAACTGGCACTGTAAGAAAAGTTGTAAAGTTTTCAAACTTACAATTTCAATTTTCAAAACTTAAATATTTAGTAAAACACAAGTCAACTAAAGAATGGCACTTGCTGATGTGAAAACAATAATGCTGATGCTGCTGTGAATGGCGCTATTTCTTGACTCCACCTCTGCTTGGTTTTCAGTATGAACTCCTAGAAGAGGAATTATCTGGTCAAAGCTATAAACATTTCCTGCTCTTGATACACACTGCCAAATCCTTTCGCAAGCTGGTTATACCAGTTCACACTCCCAACCAGACGTGATGAAAGCCCCAGTCTCAATACATCCCTAGTAGCACTATCAATTTACAGTCTAATTTCATAAGCAAAATGGTATCTCAATGCTGTTTTAATTGATATTTCATCACAGATGAGTCTGGATTTTTCATACATTTATTTGCCATTTATGCTTATTTTTCAAAATTACCTATTTGTGTTCATTTTCCATGTGTCTATAGGGATTCTAGTATACAAATTCTAATTTAGAGCCTTCATATTGGAAGTCATGAATTTTCACATCATCTGTTAACTTTTTAGTATTTGTGATGTTTTACACATAGAGATAAGAGTTTATACTAATGAGCACAATGTAGGGGTACATGGCACACCTTGTAGGTGAAGGGCTCAACCAGAACTTGGACTTTAGCTAACCAATGCAAACAGTGTAACCTAATCATCTGTACCCTCATATTAATCTGACATAAATTTTAAAAACCCTGAAAAAACAAAAAGGTTTATTAACTTTAAAGTGCTAATCTTTTTCATTGTGATTATTTCATTAGTTTTATGCTTAGAAAATTCCCTTATAGATATATTTATTGAACTTCTTTCTAAATATCAACTTTTTTATATTTAATCCTGAATTCATCTGAAATTAATGTAAGATTTTGGCAGAAATGGAAAATCCATCATTTCCCACAAGTAGCTTGCCAACTTTCTTAAAACATTTTCAAATTATCTATCTTTTAACTATTGATCTGAGATGCTTCTCTTATCAAATATTGTTTTCATGTATAATTTGCTTGGAAGTTATCTATTCTTCTAATTTAAGAGGAATTCCATTACCCAATTTAGCCATCCTTCCCAGAAACACAAGAGACTTCATTTACTCAAAGTTTTTTTTTATATTTCTTTTTTATTGCGATATTTCGTATCAAGATTAGATTTACTTTAGTTTTTATTCTTTTTTGAGATAGAGTCTCTTCCATCACCCTGAGTAGAGTGCTGCAGCATCATACCTCACAGCAACCTCAAACTCTTAAGCTTGAGCAATCTTCTTACCTCAGCTTCCCTCTTACCTCAGCTTCCCACGTAGCTGGGATTACAGGTGCCCACCACAACGCTCAGTTAGTTTTTCTATTTTTAGTAGAGGTCTTGTTCTTGCTCACACTGGTTTCAAACTCCTAAGTGCAAGCAACCCGCCACTTCAGCCTCCCAGAGTGCTAGGATTATAGGTGTGAGTCACTGTGCCTAGCCAAATTAGATTTACTTTAATTTGGTAAATTAGATTTACTTTATTAGTAAATGCTAATCCTGTCACTTGCAATATTTTCAAATTAGATATTATATGGTCTTCAAGCTCTCATGTCTATTTCCATATTAATTTCAACTTTTTCACCTCTAATTGCCTCTTTTAGGGTCTACTGCCCTTTGAAAGGTCTATTTAATGAAGAAACAAATTCAAGACCAAAAGAAAAAATTACATGGATATCTTAGATAAAAGGGAAAGAAAGAAGAGTGCTGCTTATTTGAATAGGATCATTGGTACAGGTCTCACCTTAACTTTCCTTAAGTAAACATAGCTTAGTAAAATAAACTTACTTTTACTAACTCACTTTTACTTGTAATGAGTGTTCTAGTTAATATGGATGTATCTATACATAATGTGAAAAAATTAAGTGTTCAGAGTGCATGTTAAGTATAGCTTTCCTCCTGTTGTCTTGGGTTCCTGATAATAACTTGCATGTCAAATAGTTTGATAACTAGCATGTCAAAAAGCATTTGGGCTTTGCCTTATTTGGACCGACTGAGACAAATTTTATTTAATTTGACTCTCTGATATTAAATTCACTGAAGAATATGTTTTTTCCATAAAGCAAGGATCCATATGAAAATATAACACTGTATGTATGTGTTTGCTATTATTATATTGTATGGGTAATCCCCCCCAAAAAATGATTTTGTTTCAGGATGATTCCTTTTCTCTAAGACTTGGACTTCACTGTGATGATTTCTTCATTTTATTTTTGGAGAACTGTAGGCTCACATATTTGATTTGTTAATGTTGAATACTGTAGTGTCACCACTGTTTTATTTATAAAATAGGTACATGAATTGCTTTTTAAAAGTTTTTAAATTGTCTTCTCAAACATCTTTTAACTCCAGAAAATATGCTAACACGGGGGTGCCTGTAGCTCAGTGGTTAGGGTGCTGGCCACATACCCTGGCACTGGTGGGTTCAAACAGGTCCAGGCTTGCTAAACAAACAAACAAACAACAACAGAAAGAAACAGAAAATATGCTAACAGTTGTTTGTATCAGAAAGCTTTCCAAATGCAGAATACTTTTCTAAAGATGATGAAGTGTGTAAAAATAATTCAATCAACATGGTACATAAGAGAAAGTGTTTCTTGTTTTGAGACAGAGTCTCACTATGTCATCCTTAGTAGAGTGCCGTGGCATCACAGCTCACAGCAACCTCAAACTCTTGGGTTTAAGAGATTCTCTTGCCTCAGTCTCCCAAGTAGCTGGGACTACAGATGCCTGCCACAATGCCCAGCTATTTTTTGTTGCAGTTGTTTTTTTGGTTAGCTGGCCTGGGCTAGGTTCGAACCTGCCAACTTTGGTGTATGTGGCTGGCACCATAACCACCGTGCTACAGGAGCCAAGTCAAGAGAAAGTGTTTTATAGATAACATTAGCTTTCAATCTCAAATGTTTATGTTTATATAACATATGGAGATCAATCGCCACATTTTCCTGTGTGTCTCTTAATCTGCACTTGAATTTTCTACCTTCTGTCTCTGTAAATTGCAACCCTTTCCTTATTAAATACTTGGTTCTGGTCCGTGGTTTTTCAATTTTTTCAATGGTTTGCTTAAGTTTCACTTCAGACACACCAAGATCAACTTCTGTATCAACTTCTCTGTTTCCCTGCAGCAAATGCTTTCTGAAGGATGCTCACAAAGCCTTGATCACATCTCTGCTTCAGAGAGGTCTAAGCATCAAGCTACCTGACCCAAGCTCTGGAGAGCTGGACACAGCTTGATAGGCAGGAATCCAGTGACATATTTTTCATCCAGGAGACTAAGTAATACTTTGGAAGAATTTTGAAGAGGCTAAACCACATGGAACTTCTTGTAAAAGCTTAATTGAAGGCAGTTCTCCAACCAGACTGAAATTCCAAGTCATCTTTGAGCATTTGTCATAGCGAGCAATACCATTTTGAGTATCTATGGCTAGTATTCTGAATTTCACCTTGACAGAATTCTATCCAGGAGAAACTTTTCTTTCACTACACCATTAACCACAGCCCCACCCCCTCTAGCATTTACAATTTTTTCCCAGGTAATGGCAATGTGTTGATAATCAGTAGCATTTTAACAGTACACATTGTAGATGGAAGGATGGAGTATATATGTTACCTTAAGGCCAGGAAACAGATCATCTCTCTATTATCATACCTGAAAGACTGTTGACAAGTTTTTGATTTACTTCAAATAAATTTTTGAGAAGAAACAAGATATATTAAAAATTCAAAAAGGTAAGAATGGGAAATTTCTCTGTAACTGCAAGAATCTCAAAGCCAGAAAGGACTACAAGTCTTCCTCAAGGACTACAGCTTTCCTGACTTTATAACTACAAGTTTATCTATAAATATGTCATCATCAAAATCAACAAGATTCATCAACATTTGTTCTGTTTCCTATGTGTCAGGCCCTGTGGTTAGTATTTATATGGATTATCTCCTCAAGGATACTGTTATTCTTTTAGGAAGATGCCATTTTATCTCCATTGGCAGATGAGGAGAAGGTTATTTGCCATATAAGTGGAAGTGGTAGTTAGGATATAAGCCCAGGATGAATCCCTGAGCCCTAAATCTTTACTACTCATCATTGTGCTCACCTATTTTCTGTCCTCTAGCTAGATAGAAATCAGTCTTTGAATCGCCCATTTCCCCACCTCTTCTTTCAATTACTCAAGTCTCATTGATTCTAATTTGGCTTTCAAAATTAGCCATGCTTGGCTCCCGAATCTCTATCCTTCCCATGGCTGAGCTTGCACCAGCTCACACCAGCTTTCTTCTCCACCACACCAAATGCCATCCTGCCTCAGACTCTCCTACTCCAATCAACCCTCTGCAATGCCACAGAGCAAGAACCCAATCAGTGCAGGTTCAACTTTCCAAAAGCAGAGATATGACCATGCCACCCTCCAGTGATAGCAGGATAAAGTTTCAAACTTTCAGAACAATGTGCTAAGTTCTTAGTGTTCAGGTTCCAACTTGCATTTCTAGCTCAGCCTCTTGCCATCCCTCCAAGAACCTCTATAATCCAGTAATCCAGGCCTAGTCTGGCCTAACCTAATCTGAATGGACATGATACTATGTGTAGTTAAGTGGGGATACTCACACTTTATTTTAGAAACATTGGCTTCACTTAATTAATTAATTAATTTATATTTATTTATATTTATTTATTTTTGTTTGTTTGTTTGTTTGTTTTAGACAGAGTCTCACTATGTTGTCCTCGGTAGAATGCTGTGGTGTCACAGTCACAGTAACCTCAAACTCTTGGGCTTAAGTGATTCTCTTGCCTCAGCCTCCTTAGTAGCTGGGACTACAGGCACCTGCTACAACTCCTGGCTATTTTTGTTGTTGTTTAGCAGGCCTGGCCAGGTTAGAACCCACAAGCCTCAGGGCATGTGGCCCATGCCCTAAACACTGAGCTATGGGCATCGAGCCTTGGCTTCACTTTAGAAATCAAAATTGGGGCGGTGCCTATGGCTCAAAGGAATAGGGCACCAGCCCCATATACCGGAGGTGGTGGGTTTAATTACTGCATGCTACCCTAGATCCCACTTGGGAGTTACATAAAATAGGGTATATATAGCATATTGGCTTAAATTCTGAATTCCATAGTGCATCTGCCTCTATGACTCCAGAGGGTTGTGGAACTATACCTAGCACTCACTACAGTTACCTGGTACTAAAGTTAGTTGTTACTGTCCATCTCACTAGCCACCCAAAAGCAAGAATCATGACAGTTTCATCTCCATGAACCAGGCACACATGTGACTGACATCACCATATGCCTCATGCAAGCAAGGAGGGCATCAAGTCTGAGTTTTCTAACCCTCCCTCTGCAGTCAACCACCTTCTTATCTTCCTCAGTGCAGACCACATAGTGCCCACACAAACAAGGAGAGCTCTTCCTTATAGTCATAAACCAATTAATAAATGCAGAAGGGATTTATTAGGGAAAATAAACTCATCATTTCATTAATATCCCTTTAATGATGGATGCTGACAAAAATCATCAATAGATATTAAATCTAGGCAGTGACTGTCTAATAGGAAATAGGATATTTACATGTTTTCAAAGTATCTTCCCACAAATTACTGTACTTAACTAATTACACAGAGAAAATAGCTAGTTTACAGTAGCCGGCAGATGCCCTTTTGCCAAGTAACCTAAGTTCCTGTCCCCAATAAGGGAACTGAACAATATCAAGGGCTTCCTGATAGATGCTTTGAGATGGACACAATGCCAGTTCCAGGGTTTTCTTTCAACAATTAGTAAGCTTAATCAATCCCCTTATCATTGAGGAACGTGATACAAAATAACCAGCCTGTATGCCTCAAAAAAAAAAAAAATGATAACGTTATGACAGACAAGAAAGGAAATGTTCCAGACTAAGGAGACCAAAGAGACATGATGTATAAATGAAACCCATCATCTTGGTTTGAATCTAGACTGGGAAAAAACAGCTATAAAGAATATTTTGGAAACAACTTCTGAGATTTAAATATAGAATGTAGATTAGATTATTGTGAAATTTCGAATCTTGTAACTATACCATTAACAGAAGAATGTCTTGTATTTAGGAAATACATACTAAAATATCTAGAGGTAAAAGGGGTATATGGTGGCGCTCATAGTTCAGTGGGTAGGACACTGGCCACATACACTGAGGGTGGCAGGTTCAAACCCAGCCCAGGCCAGCTAAAACAACAACAACTGCAACAATAAAACAAAATAGCTGGGTGTTGTGGCAGGCACCTGTAGTCCCAGCTACTTGGGAGGCTGAGGCAAGAGAATTGCTTAAGCCGAAGAATTTGAGGTTGCTGTGAGCTGTGATGCCACGGTGCTCTACTGAGGGTGACATGCTGAGACTGTCTCAAAAAAAGGGGGGGTATGATGTCTGCAACTCAAATAGTTTGAGAAATGAAAGTAAGAGAGATTGACAAAATACACAGGCAAAATATTAAGAAATGGTGAATGATAAATCTGAGCATATGGGGCTCTTTGTATAATTTTTGTAACTTTTCTGTAGTTTAAACACCACTCAAAAGAGGCAGGGAACCTGAAGCCTTAGGAAAACTGGCGGCCTCCTGGTCCTTAAGTGCAGCCTTTTGACTGAATCCAAATTCTACAGAACAAATCCTTTTATTAAAAGGGGTGCAGCAGAGAAGCTTTTCTTACCTCCTTTAGTGCTTAAGAAAAATCTTGAAACCACTTTTTCATGTGTCTGTAGGCCATGTGATTGTCTTCTTCAGAGAAGCTTCTGTTTGAGTCTCTTGCCCACGATGAAATGGGATCATTTGTTATTTTCTTATTAATAAGTTTGAGTTGGCTTGGCGCCTGTGGCTCAAGCGGCTGAGGCACCAGCCACATATACCTAAGGTGGCGGGTTCGCATCCCCAGCCCGGGCCGCCAAACAACAATGATGGCTGCAACCAAAAAATGGCCGGGC
>NW_003852531.1:3450627-3459118 GCF_000181295.1 Otolemur garnettii | reverse complement strand
AAATATCTTTGTTATAATGTGATTTTTGGTCTTCTGGATATATACCTAGTAGAGGAATTATAGGATCAAATGGCAGATCTATTTTTAGTTCTCTAAGTGTTCTCCAGATGTCCTTCCAAAAGGAACGCCAATTTATGTTTTTGATAGGCTTATCAAAGATCAAATGACGATAAGTGTCTGGGTTCATCTCTTGGTTCTCTACTCTGTTCCATACATCAACCTCTGCATTATTGTGCCAGCACCTTGCTGTTTTGATCAGTATAGATTTATAGTATTGTCTGAGGTCCAGTAGCATGATTCCTCCCAATTTGTTTTTATTTCTGAGTAATGTCTTGACTATTCGAGGTTTTTTTCTCATTCAAAGAAAACGAAGTACTATTTTTTCCAGATCTTTAAAGTATGACAGTGGTGCTTTAATGGGAATTGCATTAAATTTGTATATTACTTTGGGTAGCATGGACATTTTAACAATGTTAATTCTTCCCAGCCATGAGCATGGTATGTTTTTCCATTTGTTAACATCTTCAGCTATTTCTTTTCTCAGAGTTTCATAGTTCTCCTTATAGACATCTTTCACGTCCTTTGTTAGGTAAATTCTCAAATATTTCTTTTTTGGCATTACTGTAAAAGGAATAGAATCCTTGACTGTTTTTTCAACTTGACTATTGTTGGTATATATAAAAGCTCCTGATTTCTGAGTGTTGATTTCTGTATCCTGAGATGCTGCTGTATTCCTTGATCACTTCTAAGAGAGAAATCCAAATCAAAACCACTCTGAGAAATCATCTAACTCCAGTAAGAGTAGCCCACATAATAAAATCCCCAAACTAGAAATGTTGGCATGGATGAAAGGGGACACTTCTGCACTGCTAGTGGGAATGCAAGCTAATATGTTCCTTTTGGAAAGAAGTTTGGAGAACACCTACGGATCTAAAAGTAGACCTGCCACTCAATCCTGCAATTCCTCTACTAGGTATATATCCAGAAGACCAAAAATCACTTTACAACAAAGATATTTGCACCAGAATGTTTAATGCAGCCCGATTCATAATTGCCAAGTCATGGAAGAAGCCCAAGTGCCCATTAACCCATGAATGGATTAATAAATTGTTGTATATGTATACCATGGAATATTATGCAACCTTAAAAAAAGATGGAGACTTTACCTCTTTTATGTTTACATGGATGGAGCTGGAACATATTCTTCTTAGTAAAGTACCTCTAAAATGGAAGAAAAAGTATTCAATGTACTCAGTACTATTATGAAACCAACATATAATTACCCACACTTTTATATGAAAGATAAAACACAACTATAGCCCAGGATAAAGAAGGGAAGAGGAGAGGGTGGGGAGAGGAGGGGGAGGTTGGATGGAGGGAGGGTAAGCAGTGGGACCACAAGTATGATGCATATTGTAAGAGGACATGTCAAATCTATTAAGTATAGAGTATAAATGTCTTAACACAATAATCAAGTAAGTGAGGTGAATGCTATATTAACCAGTTTGATGTAAGCATTCCAAATCATATATAAAATCAGCACATTGTGCCCCATAAATGCATTAATGTATACAGTTATGATTTAATAAAAAAGAAAAATATATCTTGAAACCAGAAGTCCACTAGTTCCCTACCCCATTGCTTTTTATTTTTCAGGCATCTTGACTGCCTTTGAGCTTCTTTAAAATTCCTAACTAGCCACTCCTCTGTAAATTCTTAACTTTCTGTGGGTTCTACAACATAACCAGTTCTCTTTTTTATCCTATTTTCTCACTTTTCCTGGCATGTTCACTGGCTTTCCAGGGAAGTTATTGTCTCCCAAGATGCATCTTCACTTTCTTTTTCCATTCACCATTCTCTTCCTAGGCATCTCATCCATTCCCATACTTTCTCCCAACAAGTTAAATCTAGCCCTCACACAAGTTCCAGAGCCACATTATCAATAGCCTAATAGTAAATTTCTCATGGATGTGCCCAACTTTAACAAAATTCCATTATCATCTCTCTCCCTTCAAACCATCTCCTTCTTTTGTCATCCATATCTCAACCACTAAAATTCTTAACCACTTATTCTAGCTCAGAATTATAAGAACAGTTTAAATTCCCTCTTTTTATTTCTCATTCTCCTGATGTTACCCTCATATTCTCCTCCATTCTTGGCCTCTAAGAGGGGCTGGATCTGCCTAGCTAGCAACCTATTCAAGTGGTTGGTATTAATGACACCATCCAGTTTCTCATTGTATTGTAGTCCAAGGCCCTTCCCCATCCAGGTACAGCCCAGCCCCTCTTCTAGCTTCACCCCACCACTTCACCCTAACACAACTGTTGTGCTCTTGTGCTCCAGCTACATTCAGCTTCTCACTGGATGCCCAGTGCATCATATCATATTGTCTCCCTTACTCCTCTTCACATGCTGTTCTCTCTTCCTTTCCCCAGCCCTCTACCTGATGATCCTACTCATCCCTCAAGGCCCACTTTATTTCATTTTAAACTTTTCTTTAGAGATGGGGCCTTGCTCTGTTGCCCAGGGTGAAGTGTATGGCACAGTCATAGCCCAGTGCAGCCTCAAACTCCCAGGCACAAATGACCATCCTGCCTCAGGATGGCCAGGACTATAGGTATATTCCACCATGTCTGGCTAATTTTTTAAATTTTTGCAGAGACAGGGTCTCAACACATTGTTCAGGCTTGTCGTGAACTCCTGTCAAGGCCCACTTTAAATATCACTTCCATTACAAAGTCTATCATTATCCCTCATTCCTGATTTAATTCTCTGTGCTTCCATAGTTCTTAATTTGAACCCCTGTTTAGTGCTATCTAAACTAAAGCAAGCTGAAGAATTGCTCAGTTAGTACAGTGAGTGGTATATATACTTGTATCTCCCTCCAAAGTTTGAACTAGGAATAAGGCTATGTATGATTCATTTTTGATTTCTCAAGCACATGGTAGGCTGTCAACATATATTTAAAAGGACTTTCATTTCTGCATGCTGCAATTATGCCAGTTGCCCTGAGACATATCTAGCAAAATTTGATCTTGTTTTAAAGCGCCTTTGTGGGTAGTCCAATTACAGCTCTTCACTCTTCTACTGCTCATTTTTGGCTCCAGGCATAAGAGCCTGGCTTCCACTTTCCTTCTTACTTCTGCCCTGATCCCTGTCCAGCATCCAGCACTATCTAGATATCATCCCACCTTCTTGCCCTTTTGTTTTTTTAAGAACCTGACCTCTCTGACTTATAAGAATGCTAGGAGCAACCATTCAAATATCTTCAAAGACTTTCATCCTGTTCTTTTGTCCCTATTCTTCACTCTTCCCAGCTGAGTTGTGCTCTGCCTTGGGTGTGACCCTGTGGGCTACACAGGCATTGTCTTTAAGCTCCTCCTGAGACCTTCCCTTGTTTTAAAGTGCCTTTGTGTGTACAGATGAGAAAATTCAGACTCAGAGAGGTGAGTAGACTTGCCTATGGTCATCTAGGAAGCAGTCTTTTGAATCTTATTCCACTACTCTATATTGCCTCTATGAAGAGACCTTTATACATCATCATTCTGATTTTAGATAATCTGCCCATAAAAGACTATTTCACGACTCTAGCCTACCTCATTTCGTACCAGGCAGTCATGTTGCAATTTTTTATTGTTGAATGTATTATATTTATTCATGTTTTCTAAGTAGGCTTTCATGTGTCATAAATAATGCAGAAAGACAATGTGTCACACATGAAAACGGACTAAATACTAGCCATTATTTTGCCAAATAAATGTAAAATGATAACCACCTGAGAGAAAAATCAGATACAGTTTACTGTGCCATACTGTCTTCAATAACATTGGGTTTGATTAACATAGAAAAACAAAAGATGAAATCAGAAAAAGAAAGAGGGCTATTTACATACTCATTTGTTTGTATGTCCTCAAAGGCACTATAATGCAGCACAATTTCAGTGATTGCTACTAAATTGGTAGTTCTCAGCAGCACCTAAGATTCTCCATTGACCTGATTGTTCCTGGAATTCATTATCCAAGAAAGATAAGGGTAATTTTCCTGGGATTACTGTCAAGCATCTGATTGTGTAAGCAACTACCATTTTCAGGTGGTTTCTGTGCATAAATGCATAGCAAAGAGAAAGCAGTGATTAGGTAGAAATCCACAAAATATGTTATAGTCAAACCTTCTTGTATATGTCTATATTTGTTCTGTCTTCTCTAGAATTCGAAAATCAAAAAGGCAGAAGCTATTTCTTCTTGGATTCACCTTTACCCAATACTATCTTCCTGAAGCTCATGTAAATGTTCTTTCTACTTCTTATATTTGACATATAAGTGCATTATTTTAAAAAATGAATCCTCCAAGCAACGCATGAGACATTTCCAAAATAAAATGTTTTCCCCAGTGCCTACAAGAAATGTATCCAATTACAAACAGAAGTTTAATGATGGCTAACATGAGTTTAATTATTTGTCTCCCTCACTCAATAGTAAGTACCATTAAGCACAGATGTCTTGGTTTGGTTACCTTCAGAAGTAGCTTCCTTTTTAAATAAAATTCTCCTTATTTTGTGTTTGTCTTTCTTTGGGATTAAAGAATATTCTAATGACTGTCAGAGTGAGAATATACTGAGAATACTTGGCTGGAGTACTAAGAGCTACACAGGTAATGTCACATCTTTCTCGTGTTACATTTGAAGGCTCCCAGTGTTTAGCTGTACCTCACTGGTGCCATTAATTTTGATCACCTGGGCAGGATATTGCCCAATTTCTCCAGTGAGTAATTACTGGGTTTCATTTTTCTCATACTAACTAATCAGTGGTCTGTGAGGAGACACTGCAAGACCATACAAATACACTGCTCTTCATTGACACTTCCCCCTAAATTTAGCACCGAACTCATGATGGTAAAATAATGATGATTTTCCAAATCCACGTTTACCACTGAGCATTCTACAGCAAGCAAAAGACCTTCCTTCTCTATTTATTAATTCATTTATTATCAGTTGGGGTTCACGAATTCCTTTTTTTTCCCCAATTCATTACTAGACATAGCAGTCACATATGAATCAATGCCAATTTGGTACCAGATGAACACCAATGGGGGGGTGTCAGTTACAGACCCCACAATTGTACTGCAATTTCACAAAAAAACAATGTATTTACATATCATTGTATAAGTAACTAACAACATTTTAATCACATTCTCTGCATGTTCTTTTAATTACATTTTCTTCTTTTGATGTGTGTCTGGGACAGATGTATTTACTGTATTGACTGCATGCCCTCACAAAAGGGTGGCCATAAAGTTCATGTGCAATTTAAAATGGCACACTATTTTATATTGCACACGAGCTTTATGGACACCCTGTCTTTTCCATGGGGACAAAGGTAGCAGTAACCTTTTCCTGGTAAGCTTTTCACTGCTGTTTCATAACTCTTGCTTTTGTTTCAGTATGAACCATTCCTCTTGTTACCACACCTTGTCCTTGATTGCACTCATGTACACAAAAATTCATCACCATTGTGTGTGTGTATACATATATATATATATATATATTTTTTTTTTTTTAAGAGACAGAGTCTCACCCTCCTCAGTAGAGTGCCATGGCATCACAGCTCACAGCAACCTCCAGCTCTGGGGCTTAGCCGATTCTCTTGCCTCAGCCTCCCAAGTAGCCAGGACTACAGGTGCCTGCCACAACGCCCAGCTATTTTTTTGCAGTTTTTTTGCTGGGGCTGGAGACCCTACTCCTTTGAGCCACAAGTGCTGCCCCACCATTGTATATTTTTTGCAGAGACTGTGTGCATTTTGGGATCACTTTCTCATGTTTTCTTCACTGAGCTGTCATGCCAAATCTTTCAAAAAGTATTTTCTTCCCAATTGTTTCTTCAAATGAAGTTGCAACCAATGTTATTTATTTCCCAAAAGATCACATATGAATTGTATGCTGCAGTGTCCATTATGTGGAAGAAAACTGCCAGGGGCCAACACAGGAAGGTGACAGGAATCATTCTCATGCACTTATAAAGTGTTTCAATTCGTGCTTTTGTAGCATATCAAAGTGCTACATCAGTCTTGCTATCCATCACCTTCATATCTTTATGCTGTGTGGAAAGTACTGTAACTACCTTTCCTGTCTTTGGAACATAACTTACTAATGTCACATAGAGACCGAGAAGGAAAAGCTTACTGTACCAGGGGAGTTTTTCATTGATGTTAGCAAATCCCTTTCATCATTGTGAACAGTACCAAATGTGGTCATATTTTTTTGGAGCAAGTCATGTCAAAACTCAGGGCAATGGAGGTAAACTTTCTATCCATTGTAATATTTCTTCCAGACTGATTCAAATAATAGTCTTGAACTAGTTATTTCACAATCTCAGAGCCACTATTGCAATTTCTCAGAAAGTTCTCTGATTTCCCTGCATATGCCTTCTTTTGTAAAAGCACAAAAGATTCACTGCAATTCCACACTTCCCAAGTTTGGTTGGTATGTATAGTCTGACTGAACAATGTCCTTGGAAAGATACCAATTCGTCATCGACAGTGACAGACTCGTGAGGATTGTAGTAAAGTAGGAACCTATTTATAACCATATTCCAAAGCTCTCAAACTGGAGCAAACTTATCATGCTGTCTGTGAGCACATTTCACCACGAGTCACATTCTGTGTTCTGAAAATACAGCACACTCAACTAGAAAATTCCCCTCACTGAAAAGATGTCAGATATTGTCTTTCTTTTACTGGTTCACACCACAATTTAAAAGAACCCCAATTAGTCCAGATATTTCTTTTTTTATGAAATCTCTAGAATTTTGGGTGAATACGTCCTTACATAACTCTTTGACTTTAGTTTTTGGTTTATAAACTTGAAAATTATATCCACAGTTTCATTATCAATAAATAGTTGGAAAGCATCCAATGGAGTTTCGGGTTCTAGTCCCGATCATTCATACTCCTGGTTGAGTCCTCATAATATTAGCTGATTGTCACCTCCCCTGATCCTTCATTGGTTATGCATTCTGTATCCTTTCTGATGGTGCCATCATCTGAGTCATAGGCTGCTCTATTTTTACAACTGGGTGTGGTCTTCTTTTCTTGGGCTCCATATTTTACATGTCTTTTTCTCCATCATTATCATCATCTTCATTTTCACCATCTTCCTCATAACAAGTAATTTCACATTCCACCTCTATGAGTTCTTCTTGTTTACTATCTAAACTAGTAAAAATCTCATTTCCTTCAAAATCTGATGCTATCAGTTGTTCTTCCTCCATCTCAGCTACCAACAAATGGTACTGCTTCATCTGTGTCATGAGAAAAAAAAGTCACTGCTTGACATAAATGGATTTACAGACTTATCAGATATGCTATATTTTTAGTCATATATAACTTGATCTTTGTTGAACACAAATACACCACTTACCAACTTTGCTATGAAAAAAACGGAAAACTGGATTTTCCTGGGAAAGAGACCACAACTCACAACTAGTTGCTGCTGATAAGAAAAGTGTCAAGACCCAGTGTGGTGGCTTATACCTGTAATCCTAGCACCCTGGGAGGCTGAGCCCAGTGGATGGCTTGAGCTCAGGAATTTGAAACTAGCCTGAGCAAGAGCAAGACTCAGTCACTGGTAAAAATAGAAAAACTAGCAGGCCACTACAGTCCCAGCTACTTGGGATGCTAAGGCAAGAAGACCTTGAACCCAAGAGTTTGCAGTTACTGTGAACTATGACACCACAGCACTCTACCCAGGGGACAGACTTTGTCTCAAAAAAAAAAAAAAAGTGTCAAAAATGCTGATCCAAGAGTGCGGATATGAGAAAGAGTCACAGATGGGTAGTTAAGGGTCCAAATAACAAAAGTCATACATGGTGAAACCGCAACTCTCTCCACAGACAAATATACAACAATAAAATCATGGTGGGGTCAGTCCCTGATCCCCTCGTTAGTATGCAGTTTTTACTTACTTTGATCATCAAATTGTCCTAAAGTTGGCCAGCCTACTTAAGGTTGATTCCTGTGCCCTTGTGACATGCCTGATAATTTATCTGAGCATTTCCTTACTCACTGGCATACCAAGACACTCCAGACCCATTTTACACTTCCCCTGTCCCAGACCTGGATTCAGCCATTTCTCCAAGATGCCCTGATTCCTTTTAATAAGAATAGTTTTAGGGATTTAGACCTGGGTTCTAGATGTGCTCATTACTACTGGGGTATCTCTGCTTCTTGGACCTTGTAGGGGAAAGAGCTAGGAAATACAGGCATATACATATGCAAACACACACATACAAATACACACACACACGCGCATATATATACATACATATGTATATAATTCCTATATATTTACTTATATACATAAACATACAGTGTAGAAATCATTATTTATACCAGTAACTCTAATTCTGAGTCATCCCTACAAGGTTCTTCATTGCTTTTTTTTTTTTTTGAGACAGAGCCTCAAGCTGTCCCCCTGGGTAGAGTGCCATGGCTTCA
>NW_003852531.1:3447147-3450598 GCF_000181295.1 Otolemur garnettii | reverse complement strand
GCCTCCCAAGTAGCTGGGACCACAGGTGCCTGCCACAACGCCCAGCTATTTTTTGGTTGCAGCCATTATTGTTGTTTGGCGAGCCCGGGCTGGATTCGAACCTGCCACCTTAGGTGTATATGGCTGACGCCTTAGCTGCTTGAGCCACAGGTGCCGAGCCTCTTCATTGCTGTTTGCTATTCCATATTTGTATATTCTTTTTCCCATAGTGGGAATCCTGGCTTCCAACATCTACATACTCATTTACATAATATAGTATATCTAAAATAAAGTCAATATTGAAGAAGATATTTTTAACCAGATTATTTTTCAGCATTCCTCAAGTTTAAGAGATGTTTAATACCATATTCTGCATTTATAATACTATGAGGCAGATAAAGCAAACCTAAGAAAGAAAAAAATCCACCCAAGTTTCATCTACCAAAAGGTATAATACCAGAAAAGAGATAGGACAGTATGTTTGAAAAGCCTATACTAATAACCAAACCAACTGGATTTTATGCTTTAAATGGGTAAATCACATGATATATTAATTATACGTCAAGCTGTTTCTTAATGAAAGGCCTATACCCATCAGAAGATTGATAAACTGTTACTATATCAAAGGTGCTAATATGTGGAGCTACCAGAATATTATTTTTTTTTATTAAGTCATTACATAGGCCGGGCGTGGTGACTCACGCCTGTTGTCCCAGCGCTGTGGGAGGCTGAGGTGGGTGGATTGCCCTGAGCTCAGAGGTTGAGACCAGCATATGAGCCAGAGTGAGACCCCGTCTCTACCAAATAATTGCCATGTGTTCTGGCAGGCGCCTGTAATCCCAGCTACTTGGGAGACTAAGGCTAGAGAATCACTTAAACCCAAGGACCCACGGGTTGGCAGAGGTTGCTGTGAGCTATGATTCCACAGTACTCTACTGAGGGTCACAAAGTGAGACTCTGTCTCCATAAAAAAAAAAAAAAAATGAAAGCAAAATTTAAAAAAAAGTCATGACATAGATAATGAATACATTTATGCATTATGGGATTCAATGTGTTGATTATTTGTACAAATTGGAGTGCTTACATCAATCAACATAGCCTTCACCTCATTTACCCAATTACAGGGCTAAGACATTTGTGTTCTACACCTGATAGATCCAACTTGTACTTGCAACATGCTCCATAGGTGTGGTCCCTCTACTAAACCCCCTCTATCAACCCACCCCCCTTCCCTCCCCTTCCTACCTTCATCCTAGGCTATAGTTGTATTTCATTTTTCATATGCAAGTGTGAGTGATTATAAATTGGATTCACAGTAGTACTGAGTACATTGGATATATTTTTTTCCATTCCTGAGATACTTTACTAAGAAGAATATTTTCCATCTCCATCCATGTAAACATAAAAGAGGTAAAGTCTCCACTTTTTTTAATGCTACATAGTATTCCATGGTATACATATACCACAATTTATTAATCCATTCATGGGTCAATGGGCACTGGGCTTCTTCCATGACTTGGCAATTATGAATTGAGCTGCAATGAACAATCTGGTACAAATATCTTCACTGCCAAATGATTTTTGGTCATTTGGATATACACCTAGAAGAGGAATTACAGAATCAAATGGCAGGTCTACATTTAGATCCCTGAGTGTTCTCCAAACTTCCTTCCAAAAGGAACGTACTAGCTTGCATTCCCACCAGCAGTGCAGAAGTGTTCTCTTTTCTCCACATCCATGCCAACAACTATAGTTTTGGGATTTTATGATGTAGGCTACTCTTACTGGAGTTAGATGGTATCTCAGAGTAGTTTTGATTTGCATTTTTCTGATGGTTAAAGATGATGAGCATTTTTTCATGTGTCTGTAGACCATGTGCCCGTCTTCTTCAGAGAAGCTTCTGTTCATGTCTCTTGCCCACAGTGAAATGGGATCACTTGTTTTTTTCTTAGTAATAAGTTTGAGTTCTCTGTGGATTCTGGTTATTAGACCTTTGTCAGAAATATAACTTGCAAAAATCCTCTCCCATTCTGAGGGCTGTCTATTTGCTTTACTTAGAGTGTTCTTGGCAGCTTTTTAATTTGATCAGATCCCAGTAATGTATTTTTGATGTTGCTTCAATTGCCCAGGGTGTCCTCCTCATAAAGTATTCTCCCAGGCCAATTTTTTCAAGTGTTTCCCCTGCACTCTCTCTAAGAATTTTTATAGTTTCATGTCTTAAGTGTAAGTCCTCTAACCAGTGAGAGTCAATTTTTGTTAGAAGAGAAAGGTGTGGATCCAGTTTCAATCTTCTACAGGTTGCCAGCCAATTCACCTAGCACCATTTGTTGAATAGGGAACCTTTCCCCCAATTTATGTTTTTGATAAGCTTATAAAAAATCAAATGATGATAAGTGTCTGGATTCACCTCTTGGTCTTCAATTCTGTTCCATACATCTACCTCTCTAGTTTTGTGCCAGTACCATGCTGTTTTGATTACTATAGATTTATAGTATAGTCTGAAGTCTGGAAGTGTGATTCCTCTGACTTATTTTCATTTCTGAGTAATGTGTTGGCTATTCAAGGTTTTTTCTGTTTCCATAAAAAGAACTAATTTTTCCAGGTCTTTAAAGTATGATAGGTACTTTGATAGGGATCAGATTAAATCTGTAGATTGCTTTAGGTAGGATAGACATTATAACAATGTAGATTCTTCCGAGCCATGAGCATGGTATATTGCTTTAGGCAATATAGATTGCTTTATATATAGCAATATAGATTGCTTTAGGCAATATAGATTGCATGTAGATTGCTTTAGGTAGTATAGACATTATAACAATGTTGATTCTTTCCAGACATGAGCATGGTATTTTCTTCCATTTGTTAATATCTTCAGCTATTTCTTTTCTCAGAGTTTCATAGTTCTCTTTACAGAGATCTTTCACGTCCTTAGTTAGATACACTCCCAGATATTTCATCTTCTTTGGCACTATTGTAAAGGGAATAGAGTCCTTGATTGTTTTTTCCCCTTGACTATTGTTGGTATATATAAAGGCTACAGATTTGTGAGTGTTAATTTTGTATCCTGAGACATTGCTGTACTCCTTGATCACTTCTAGGAGTTTTGTAGTTGAGTCCCTGGGGTTTTCCAGATATATAATCATATCATCTGTGAAGAGTGACAGTTTAATCTCCTCTGGTCCTATTTGGATCCCCTTGATTGCCTTCTCTTACCTGATTGCGGTGGCTAAGACTGTCATTACAATGTTAAAAAGCAGTGGAGACAGTGGGCATCCTTGCCTGGTTCCTGACCTAAGTGGAAATGATTTCAATTTTACTCCATTCAATATTGTATTGAATAACGATATTGGCTGTGGGTCTGCTGTAGATGGCATCAGTTTAAGGAATGTTCCTTTTATACCTATTTTCTTAAGTGTTCTGATCAAGAAAGGATGCTGGATATTATCAAAAGCTTTTTCTACATCAATTGAGA
>NW_003852531.1:3440358-3446740 GCF_000181295.1 Otolemur garnettii | reverse complement strand
GCATGTTTCCAAGTAGTGATCTACTTCCTTCAGATTTTCATACTTTTGAGAATAGAGTTTTCTGTAATATTCATTAAGGATTTGTTGAATTTCTGAGGAGTCTGTTGTTATTTGGCCTTTATCATTTCTGATTGATGAAATTAGGGATTTTACTCTTCTACTTGTGGTTAGGTTAGCCAATGGTTTATCTATTTTATTGACCTGTTCAAAAACCAACTTTTTGATTGGTTGATCTGTTGTATGATTGTTTTGTTTTCAATTTCATTTAATTCTGCTCTAATTTTGGTTATTTCTTTTCTTCTGCTAGATTTGGGATTGGAATGTTCTTTCTTTTCCAGTTGCTTGAGATGTCCCATTAAGTTATTAACTTCCTATCTTTCCATTCTCTTGAGGAAGATTTGCAGTGCTATAAATTTCCCTTATAGGACTGCCTTTGTGGTATCCCAGAGGTTCTGGTAATTCATGTCTTCATTATCATTTTGTTCCAAAAATTTGGTAATTTCCTTCTTAATCTCATCTACAACCCAGCTGTCATTCAGCATGAGGTTATTTAGTTTCCATGTTTTTGTGTGAATATGCAGATTCCTGTTGTTACTGAGTTCAACTTTTATTCCACGATGGTCTGAGAAAATGCAAGGAATGATTTCTATTCTTTTAAATTTGCTGAGGTTAGACTTGTGGCCTAAGATGGGATTGATTTTGGAGGATGATCTTTGGGCTGATGAGAAGAATGTGTATTCAGTTTTGTTAGGATGAAATTTTCTGTAGATATCTATTAAATATAAATGTTGAATGGTTAAGTTTAAGTCTAAAATTTCTTTTCTTAGCTTCTTATTTGAGGATCTATCCAACACTGTGAAAGGGGTGTTAAAATCTCTGGCTATTATGGTGCTGGAGGAAATCACATTGCCCATGTCTGTTAGTGTCTCTCTTATAAATTGAGGCACATTCTGATTGGGTGCATAAATGTTAATAATTGAAATCTCATCATGTTGAGTGTTGCCCTAAGTGACCATCCTTATTTTTCCTTACTTTTATGGGTTTAAAGTCTATTGTATCTGCAAATAAAACTGCAACACCTGTGTTTTTCTGATTTCCATTTGCCTGAATTATAGATGACCATCCCTTTACCCTGAGTCTATGTTTATCTTTTAAAGTAAGGTGAGATTCTTGAATTCAGCAGATATCTGGCCTCAGTTTTTGTATCTAGTCAGCCAACCTGTGCCTCTTTAGAGGGCAATTTAAGTCACTCACATTAATTTAGAGTATCAATAAGCCAGATAGTATTTTGAGTATTGAGTTTTTCAAAAGTCCAATGGACATTTTTAATCCTTTTGCCACTGTGGAAGTTGGAATTTGATCAAAAGTTTCTGAGTGAGTTTACTTTGGTGGTGGAGGATTGTGCTGGTCATTATGGAGGATAGATCTGAGAATATCCTGAAGAGCTGGTTTAGTTATGGCAAATGTCTTCAACATGTGAATGTCATTAAAGTATTTAATTTCTCCATCACAAATGAAACTCAGTTTAGCTGGATACAGGATCCTGGGTTGAAAGTTATTTTGTTTAAGGAAATTAAAGGTCAATGACCACCCTCTTCTATCCTGAAAGGTTTCAGAAGAGAGAGCTGCAGTCATTATAATGTTCTTCCCCTTGTAGGTTATGGTTTTCTTATATCTGGCTGCTTGCAGAATTTTCTCCTTCATATTAACTTTGACAAAGCTAATTATGTGCCTATGGGAATTTTTATTTGGGTTGAGTGATGCCAGTGTTCTGAAACTCTCTGCTATCTGAATTTCAGAATCTCTTGGCATGTCTGGAAAATTCTCTTTGATTATTTCATGAAGTAAAGCATCTATATCCTTCACAGCAATCTCATCACCTTCAGGAATTCCTATAAGGTGAATATTAATCTCTTCAAATTATCCCAGAGCTCTCTGAGAGAATGATCCATTTTTGTTCTCCACTTTTTTTCCTCTTTGAGCGTTTGGGAGCATTCAAAAGCTTTGTCTTCAATGTCAGAGATCCTTTCCTCTGCCTGCTCCATTCTGTTACTGAGGGATTCTACTATATTTCTCAGATCTTTGAGGGCTGCAAGTTCTTGCCTCAATGTGTCAAAATCTTTGGTGATTTTTGTCTTTGAATTCATGGAATTCTTGAGACATCTTTTGAATTACCCCTTGAAATTCTAATTCTTTACTTCCATTCTGTTGATCTTATTTGCTATCCAAATTCTGAACTCGATTTCTGACATCTCAGCTGGTTTTTTATGAATGGGATCTTGTGCTGTGTCTACCATATCATTCCTTGGGGGAGTTGATCTACTCTGATTATTCATGTTGCCAGAGTTTTTCTGCTGATTCCGCCTCATGATTGTTTTTCACCGTTGGCTAGATGGGCAGGTAAGGTGAAATTGGACTCAGAGTTCCTGGAGTTGTGGTTAACCAGCCCTTTGTCAAGGACCTGGGACTGATGACTGCAGCTTTTTCCCGTATAGTTTTGCAAAGGACTCATACAGTATAACAGTCTGAGGCTGAGGAAACCTGCTTGGTGTGGTGGGGTTAGACAGAGGTGGCTCTGTCTTGTATTCAGCTGGTTCTTGTCTGATCCTAGTAGATCAGTGACTCTGGTGAAGTCTTAGCTGAAGTTTGCTTTATTAGAGTCTCAGCTTATCTCAGCAGAGGTGACCTGCAGTTATCACTCTTCTCTCTCAGCTTGGCTCCCAGTTTTCTGCTTAACTGGGTACTTTCTGGACATTATCCTTCCCTCTGGATGAGAGCTTCTGTCAGAGGCTGGCTCCAGTCAGCCATCTTGCCCCTCCCCCCCCACTATTATTTTATTCTTCACTTTCTACTTTTGCTCTTTCTACATATAAAGCAATTTTTATCTTAGGCACAGTGGCTCACACTTGTAATCCCAGTGCTTTGGGAGACTGAAGTAGGAAGATCACTTGAGGTCAGGAGTTTAAAACCAGCCTAAGCAACATAGCAAGACCTCATCTCTACAAAAAAAATTTTTTTAATTACCCAGGTATGCTAGCATGCTGTACTCCTAACTACTTAGGAAGCTGAGGCAGAAGGAGTGCTAGAGACCAAGAGTTTGAGGCTGCAGTGAGTGACAAGGTCTGACAATTAAGTTCATGAACTCATTACCATGTGCTTATGTTGGGAATTCTGCACAAACAGCTCAGTAAACAGCTCAGCTTCATAAGCTTGGTAAATCAGTGTCTCACAGCTGTGTTCATGTTGACATGTGGTGTTGTCTTGCTGAGTGACGTTCATTATTGCTGCCTGTTTTTGTGTGCCATTCACAAGCATAAGAGCTTGAATTAGAACAATGAACAAAACATTAAATTTCTTGTTAAATTTGGCAAGAGTACAAGTGAAATCAGGAACATGCTAGTCCAAGCTGCGGGGGGAATGCCCTGAAGAAAATTTCAGTGTACAAATGGATTTAAAGAAACATTTTTCTGAAGGGAGAGAAAGCATCATTGATGAAGAGAATTCAGGGAAGCCAGTACCAAGCACAAGTAACAAAAACATTGTAAAAGTTCATCGAGTTGTGCATCAAAATTGTTGGCTGACTGTAATAAACACAGCAAACCAAGTAATCATCAGTAGAGAAAGTGTTAAGAAAATCTTAACTGAAAATGTTGGCATGAGAAAGGTATGTACAAAATGATCCTGAGGGAATTCACCAATGAACAAAAGCAAAGAAGAATCAAAGTTTGGTAAGACCTTTTGGAGAGACAATACAATGTTTTGGGCTATTTTATCACTGGTGATAAAACATAGGCATAACAATATGACCCTGAAACAAAGTATCAAAGTGCACAGTGGAAGTCAACCAATTCTCCACAACCAAAAAAGTTCCACCAGCCCAAATCAAGAGTTAAGTTGTTGCTAATCTTTTTTGATATCAGAGGGATTATTCATTATGAATTCATACCAACTGGTCAAACAGTTAACCAAGTTTATCATTTGGAAGTGCTATAAAGGCTGCATGAAAAATTCTATGAAAAAGACCTGAACTTTTCACTAACAACCCAGGGCTCTTCCATCATGACAATGTACCAGCTCATTGGGCATGGTGAGGGCTTTTGTAGCCAGCAAACAAATAACTCTATTGGAACACTCTCCCTACTCACCTGATCTTGCCCCTAGTGACATTTTTTTTACTCAGAGATAATGGAAATATTGAAAGGAAGACATTCTGATAACATTCAGGACATGTAATATTACAGCAGCTCTGATGGCCATTTCAGAAAAAGAGTTCCAAAATTGCTTTGAATAGCTTCCCTTGGAGTACTTCAAAGGTTACTGCAGTAATATCCAGCAATGAGGTATGCAGCACTTTTTCATGAAGTTCATGAACTTAATTTTCATAACTCACATACATGCATATTGGCATCACTGCAGTCCCACTTGGGTGACAGAGCAAGACCCTATCTCAAAAATAAAACAAAACAAATTTAAAATTAAAAACAAAAACAATTTTTAGAAAAACATCTTCAAAAAGTATGGCTGGGCTCGGTACCTGTAGCACAATGGTCATGGCGCCAGCCACATACACCGAGGCCGGTGGGTTCGAAGCCAGCCCAGGCCAGCTAAAGAACGACAACTGCAACAACAACAACAAAAATAGCTGGATGTTGTGGCTGGCCCCTATAGTCCCAGCCACTTGGGAGGCTGAAGCAAGAGAATCACTTAAGCCCCAGAGTTTGAGGTTGCTGTGAGCTGTGACACCATGGCACTCTACCCAAGGTGATAGCTTGAGACTCTGTCTCAAAAAAAAAAGTACGGCTGGAGGAAGCAATTGGAGAGAGACTGGCAATGATGAATGGTAATTTGGAGATGAAATTCCCAAATGTGTTATGTACGAAGGGTGATTGGCAGAATCTCAGTAATAGTGGCCTCTATGAGTCATGGTTTTCCTTTTATTTCTATGTACATATAAATTCAGAGTTTCAAGGAAACTGTGGGGAAAAGGGGATACTACTTCACTACAGCAAAAGAGCCCTAATAGAAAATTCCCACAATTCAGATGTGGCTGAGAGCTGTGCATGTCACTCAGAAGGAATCCTGCCATTACACAGGTCACCAGGAGCCAAACTAAGGCAAGCCACATATCCTGCCTGCTTTACAACATTAAATTAGAACATCTTTTACCTTGTTTAAGCATCAGTAAATGATACAAACCTACATGGGGCCTATGAAAAAATACCACTAATAAACAGACAGAAAACCCTACACATGACCCCAAGGAAAATTCTTTCACTATAAATAACATAATGCAGTATATGAAAGAAAATTTAAGTAATATTTTGGTACCTTCAACACTGTGCAAGAAGATAGGATCTTCTGTTAGCAAGCTATCAGAAACCTGTTATAAGGAAGTAATAGGCTGTAATAGAAAGGCAACAAGAAGAGATCAAAAGACAGCATAAAATCTTAATAGCTATTATGTATCAAGTACTCACTATATGCCAGGCATAGTACAAACATTGTCTACTCCTAAAAACCACCAGAAAAGGTAATAATATACCTCTGTCGTAAAATAGGCAGTTGAAAGCTCAAGAAGTGAAATAACTTGCCCAGTCATAATGTGAATCCAGGTATATCTGTCTTTCTGACTCTAATGTCCATTATGCACAAGTTAAACAAAGGGTAATTGCAAGAGAATTTACAATGTAATCACTACAATTCATAAATGTAGAGTACAGATATTGAACAGATGATGTAAAAATTCAAATTGGTGGTATAATGGACAAACTGAAAAGGCTTTCTCAGCATGTGAAAATAATAAGAATACCAGAGAAGGAAAAATAAAGTAACAGAAATGGAAGAAAGAAACTGAGAAAATGGTGCTTCAGAAAGAGAGATAGATAGGAGTTTAAAAAAAAAAAAAAGCCAAGGATCCTAAAAAACAACTTTCCAAAACTGAAAAAAATAACAGAACAATATAGTTAAAAAGAATCCATCTACTTAGAGAAAACTTATCAATAATCCTTTTGGGGGGCAGTTTTTGGCCAGGGCCAGATTTGAACCCACCACCTCCGTTATATGGGGCCAGTACCCTACTCCTTTGAGCCACAGGCACTGCCCAATAATCTTATACTATAAGTATAGAGACAAAAAAATCCTAGGTTGTGTGTGTATGTTGGGGGTGGTGGGGAGGAGGGGACTGAGCCAAAAATTTAATAACAATCTCAATAAGGCATGTAAAAGCAACATAGAGTTACTATGCAAAAGCCCCAAATGTGCCACCCACATACTCTTCTTTAAAAACACCTATAGAGGCTCGGTGCCTGTGGCTCAAGTGGCTAAGGCGCCAGCCACATATACCTAAGGTGGCAGGTTCGAATCTAGCCCAGGCTCGCCAAAC
>NW_003852531.1:3439139-3440188 GCF_000181295.1 Otolemur garnettii | reverse complement strand
AAAAAAAAAAAAAAAAACACCTATAGAAAAACACAAAGGAGAACCAACTGCATATTGAAATTTAGTACATGATAAAGGTAGCATTTTAGCTGCCTTAGTAGAAAAGAGGTATTAAATGTTATAATAAATACACAGTCATTTAGAAAAAGTTCATAGTTCTTCATACTATATATCAGAATAAATTCTAAGTGGATCAAAGATTTCAACATAAAAAATATGAAATATGAACAACACACTGTATCCCATGATAGAATTAATGTGCACAAATATGATCTAATAAAAAAATTATGAAAAAATAAATAAAAATATGAAATATGTAAATACCAGAAGGAACAGGTGAATACTTCTATAACCTGATATAAGTTAAAAATCCAGAAAAAATAAGGGAAAGATACTAAGTATAAAAATAAAAAGGTTTTGGGCAGCACCTGTGGCTCAAAAGGGTAGGGCGCTGGCTCCATATGCCAGAGGTGGTGGGTTCAAACCCAGCACCCGGCCAAAAACTGAAAAATAAATTAATAAAATAAAATAAAAATGAAATTATAAAAAAATAAAAAGGTTTTAGCACTTGGAGATTAGCCAAGTGTCACCAAATATCTAATTTATGATTAAATTACACATGTTTGCTTCTTGTCATCATGATGATAGTTCCTCTCAGTGTGTTTACGGGTGTTCAAGGAGAAGGAAGTACAGTGGTTCCAAGAGATACTAATCTGTTAGAGTATAAAGAGTCTTTTGTTTTTGTTTAATTTCACAGGAATGTAACCTTAAACCACAAGTTCGGGATAATCATAAGACTTGTAAAATATATTTATTATGACAAGTTATATTTGCTTATTTAGGCCACAAAAAAAATTTAAAAAAAATAAAAAGTTTTATAGGTCAAAAATATCATTAGCAAAGAAAAAAGACAAACTCAGAAAATACTTCTGCTATTTACATCAAGGTACAGGGTTGGCTAGGCGCCTATAGCTCAACCGGCTAGGGCGCCAGCCACGTACACCTAAGGTGGCGGGTTCGAATCCCCAGCCCAGACCCGCCAAACAACA
>NW_003852531.1:3432476-3438629 GCF_000181295.1 Otolemur garnettii | reverse complement strand
AATAAATAAATAAATAAAATAAAATAAAATAAAAATGAACATAAAATTTCAGAGAAAGGAATTCGTATGTTCTCTACCACATAAAAAGATGCTCAACCTCACTTACAATAAAGGAAATATGAACTAATGAAATACCATTTCTCATTGATCAGATTGGCAAAAATTAACAAAAGATGACAGCACAGTGTTTACAAGTCTGTTCATACACTGATGGGGAGAATGCAAAATGGCAACCCTTCTGGAAGGAAATTTGGGAGTATGTAGCAAAATTATATATGCAGTTACTCTTTGCAATCCCATTTCTAAGAATCTATCCTAAATATATATGGGCAAAATGATATGTATATTACATTATAGCATCATTTTTAATAACAAAAGACTAGAAACAACTTAAATCTCTATCAGTAAGGGACTAGTGGAATAAAATTGGCATATCCATACAACAGACTGCCATGAAGCTATTTATAAAGAACAGGAAATATATCTATAGCTATAGGGTGATCTCTACAATATACTGTTAGGTGAAAAAAGAAAAGTAAAATAAACGCATATAGTATGTTCCCATTTACACAGAGAGGATCTATGTATATAGTCACGTATGAACACTAACTGGATATTATATTATGTTTTATTACTTACTTTTATATCTGATAATGGTATTATTATTTATATAGATATACCTTAAACAAGAAACATTAGAAGACCTACTTCAGTAGACTTAGAGATAAAGAAGGGAAAAATCAGAGCTCAAAAACAGAGAAGTAGAACATAGATGCAATAGTACTTTAAAATTTATAAGATCCATTATTTTATTCAAAAAATGCATCATAACTAATTAAAGTTTATCCCAGTAAGGCAAGAATGACTTTACATTTTTAAAAAACTCACCACATCAGCAGAATAAAGGAGAAAATTATATACTGTCATAAAGTATTTGACAAAATTCAATTTTTTCAAGTAAAAACTCTTAGTATCCTAGAAATAGAAGTAAACTTCCTCAAACAGATAAAGGTTATGAATAGGAAAAACATATAGTAACATAATACTTAAGAGTGAAAGACCAAATGCTTTCTCCCTAAGATTGGGAAAAAAGCAAGGATATTTTCTTTTATTACTTCTATTTGATACTGGGCTAGAGGTCCTTATCTTTGCTGTAAGGCAAGAAAATGAAAAAAAAGGCAGAGAAATTGAAAAGGGAGAAGTAACACTGTATTTGTATGTAAGATAACATATGTGAAAAAATTCCAAATCTACAAAAGAAGTCATTAGAACTAATTAATTTAGCAAGGTCACAGGATATAAGGTAAATATTTAGAAGTCAACTGTGTTTCTAAATACTAACAAAAAAATCCAAAAATTAAATTAAGAATCTATTATTTACAATAGCAACAAAACTATAAAATATTTAGAGATAAATTTAAATATATGTGATACATATACATTGTCAGTATGTATATGACAATTCTCCATAAACTGATGTACAATTTCAACATAATTCCAAACAAAATCGCAGTGGACTATTTTGTTGAAATAAGGCATGTCTATTGAATGACTCGACGCCTCTTGAAATTTTACACAACCTATCTGGACCTGTTTGAAACAAGTTTCCCAGCATCAGTGATATGAAACAAGACTGATCATTCTCAAAGGAAAATGTATAATATTTATAATCTGCTAACCGGACACTCAATCAGAATATTATATGATATACTTTTCTTTTCATCATATATCTATAATCCTCCTTTACAACCATATGTTGGACCTCATCTGACATAATAATTTTCCTGTTTTGCTCTAAGGACACTTTTTTTATTGTTGTGTTCCACACAAGACCTCAACTTGCTCAGGAATTGCATAAAATGAAAATACATATAAGAGGAATAGTTATGGCTTCTAGGACAGATTTTCCAAGTGATTTGAAAAAGAAACTTCAGGAGTATGAGTTATGTGCCTATCAATGTGACATGAACATTATGTGCCTCTCATTTCATGACAAGAGTTTAGTGACAATCTGAATCCATTCTTTGTCTCTCAAACACAGTTGATCATTGGTTATAGGAAGAAAGAGCCTGTTTGATTTGAAAAATCAACAGTTATTTTAGAATATACAAAGTTTATGGGATGAGTGGACAGAGTTAATCAGTACTATGGCTGTTATGGATTTACAAGGAGGTACTACAAGTGTTGGAAAAAATTATTCTTCTGCATATTCTTCTAGAAACTTTACAGTTTGAGATTTTGTATTTACTTAGATCTCTGATCTATTTTGTGTTAATTTTGTATAGAATGCAAGATATGGATCAAAGTTCACTTTATGGCATATGGTTGTCCATTTGTTCTAGTATCATTTGTTGAAAATAATTAGCTTTTCTCCATTGAATTGTCTGTGTACCTTTTTCAAAAATTAATTGACAAAAATACATGTATGGCTTTATTTTTGTGCTTCCTATTCTATTCCACTGATCTGTATGTCTGCCTTTTCACTAACATCATGCTATCTTGTTAAAGTTACTGTAATTTTATAGTTACCAGTAAGTCTTGAAATCAGATAGTGTGATGAATAAATTTGTTTTTTCCTGAAATTATTTGGGAAATTGTAGGCCCTTTCCTTTTCCTCTCAAATTTTTAGAATCAGCTTATCAGTTTCTACTAAAATCCCTACTGGTATTTTGATTGACATCTCAGCAAAAATGAGTCTTCCAATGAACATGATATATCCCTCCATATATGTAGATGTCTGATTTCATTCGTCATTGGTTTGTAGTTTTAAACATACAGATCCTGCAAATACTTTGTTAGATATATATTTAAATATCTTATTTATGGTGCTATTGAAAATGATGCCTTTTAAAATTTTTGATTTCCAATCATTCATTGTAAGTTAACAGAAATGTAGTTATACTCATCTGTTGACCTTATATCTACTACTCTGCTAATTAGCTTCCCTAGCTTTTTTAAGGATTCCTTGAGATTGTCTATACAATTATGTCATCTGCAAATAGACACAGTTTTATTTCTTAATTTCCAAGCAACAAGTTTTTTATTTCCTTTTCTTGCCTTATTGCACTGGCCAGAAAGTTCAGTGTAATATTGGATAGTAGTACTAAGTGGACTTCCTTGCCTCCTTTCTAACATTGGGGGCAAATATGCAGTCTTATCAAGTTTTATGTTAGTGGTAAGGTTTTTGTAGATACTCTTTGTCAGGCAGAAGAAGTTCCCTTCTAGTCCCAGTTTTCTGAGTTTTTGTGTTAGTTTTGCTTTTTTTTTTTTTAATCAAGGGTCTTTACCTAACAAAAGCAATCAACGTAACCTAGTTCTGTGTACCCTCAATGAATCCCCAACAAAAAAAAAAAAAAAAAAAAGGAATGGATGGTGAGTTGTGTCAACTTCTTTCTATATTTATTGGGGGGTAATCACATGCTTTTTTAACTTTTATCCTTTGATAGAGTAAGTTAATTACTGATTGATTTTTGAGAATTGAACTAGTATAGTTCATATTCATGGCTTTGTCATGAAGTATTATAAAGATTAAAAGGGATTAAAACTGTCCCTATTCACAGGTAATATGACTGTGTATATAAAAAGTTCAAAAGAATCTATAATAAATTATTAGCAAACTTAACAAGTTTGCTGTATTTAAGTATTCCTATATAACAATGTATATTTCTATATAAAAGTAACTCTTAGGAAATAAAAAATTTTAAATATTCCTTATAAAATATTTTAAAAATCACATTCCTATAAATAAATCTAACAAAAGATGTTTAATTTCTTTGTGTAGTAACCCATAGAACTTTATTGAGAGGCTAAACAAATGAAGAGATATAATACATTTATGGATTAGAAAATTCAATGTCATATATAAGTCAATTCTTCAAAATTGATCTATAGAATCAATTCAGTTCCAAACAAAATCTCAAAATAATTTTTATTTTAGAAAATGACAAAGTGAGTCTGAAAATTTATATGAAAGTGTATAGGGCAAGAATAGCAAAGACAATCTTCAGGAATAAAAAAGTGGGAGGACTTGATCAGGTATCAAAACTTTTTGTAAAGTCACAGTGAATAATAAGCCAGTGTGGTGCTTTTCTTTTAGTGTTATTATTATTATTAAACCATAGCTGTGTACATTAATGCAATCATGGGGTACAATGTGCTGGTTTTACTGTGTTTCCCCCAAAATAAGACCTACCCCAAAAATAAGCCCTAGCAGGATTTCTATGCATTTGTTAAATATAAGCCCTACCCTGATAATAAGACCTAGTGATGGGCCACGCCATGCCTTTTGGCGAGGAGCGGTAAGACTGGAATACCTTTTATCTGCCACAGCTCCTCTCACCGAGGCCTTCTCACTTGTACAGGTGCACCATGTGGTAACTGTGGTCGAAGGCATCCTACTGTGCATGTGCGAATGACTAGGGGAAAGGAGTTCATCACTAGTGCCAGCCCCACCAACAAGGTTGGCTCCCCCTGTCAGGTTCCAGAAGAAGATGACTTAACTGTATTTGAATAAATACAGATTGTTGTATTATACTTAATAAAAATAAGACATCCCCTGAAAATAAGCCCTACTGTGTCTTTTTGAGAAAAAAATAAATGTAAGACAGTGTCTTATTTTCGGGGAAACATGGTATATACAATTTGAAATGTTTTCATCATGGTGGTGCTTTTCTAAAGAGTCCTGTGTATCAAAATAGAAACTCCACTGATCCCACTTCTAAGGAAATCACAGTTCAGGTGCACAAAGATGTAAATACATTGAAATCCATGGCAGTTTTCACAGTATCTGAAAAGTGAGATCAACATGAACATCATATTTTTTTATTCTTTTTTATTGTTCAGGATTCACTGAGGGTACAAAGAATTAGTTTACACTGATTGCACTTATTAAACAAAATCCCTCTTATAATTATGGCCTGCTCCCAAGAGGTTGTCATACACTGTGAACATCATGTTTTTAAATGACTGCCTCTGGCAATCGTGTCTTGGGACAGAGTACAAGAAGAGGCATGAGTAAATGTCCTGGGATCTCTTGCACAGGTGCCACCTAGGAGACTGAGATTTGGAGCCAGCATGTGAAATAAGCTCCTCCTCTGACCCCTGCCAACTTCTTCCCCAAGGGTTGAACACTAAGAGGACAGAGAGATGTCCTCTGATGACAGAAGTCCCTTCAAACAAGGTACCATAAGCACAATAAAGGTGGGTGGCTGAATCAGGAGGCTTAGAACACATTTCATTTAGCCTTACCCAGCTGGTTACTCCTGGCTGTAATGTCCTCAAGAAATGGGAGATAATAGGATCTGTTGTAACACCCGGGGGGAGGAGAAGGGAGGTAGTGTCACGCAAGTGCTAAGCAACTCTGTGAACCCCCAAGCCTGGCTTCATGAGTTGTGCTCTGACCTAGGTAGATTGGAGGTAAGAAGGACTATTCACTTTATCAGAGAGGGAGGGAAATGACATCAAGAAGAGACAGATGACTTGCCTTCTATGAGTCATCAGTGTTGGGAGAGAATACCTTCAGAGGAATACCCCACAAGCTGTCAACTGGAAGAGAGGGGAATAGGGTTTTAGCAAACAGGAAACACAACAGCATAAAGAAGGCAAATTGGTACAACCCTCAGCAGCGGCAGTGAAATGTTCCTATCTTAATCCCAGCTCTATGTTTCTGGAATCTGGAGCTCAGCCTGTGCAGTCTGTGAGTGGCTATATTTACCCAGTGTCAGGGCAGAAATGAGCATTCCCAATGCCACAGAAAGTCAGCCAAAGGCAGTTTGAGAATTAGAGCCACTCGGACAGAATAGATCAGAGTTCCCTGGGAGGATCAAAGTACAAACCTTCCCTTGACATCGTCTCCCTTCCACAGCCATGCCCAGGAGTAAGTAGTTTAGAATCCAGGCCCTGGAAGAAGGAAGAGGAGCACAGCTTGTAGGGCTTGGTGCTCCTGCCCCGCTCTCTGCACCACCACCAAAACTAACAGAGACAAATCTACCAACAGCTAAATATAGGCTTGGAGAGAGAGTGCTTTAGGAACAAAGTATCTTGGTGTAATACAGCTCTTGTCAAAGGAACCAAAGAATTCTTTCTTTGGACCTGGACAAGGACAAGTTGGGGGTACCCCCAATCCTGATGCACACTTTTTTTTTTTTTTTTTTT
>NW_003852531.1:3417597-3432222 GCF_000181295.1 Otolemur garnettii | reverse complement strand
CCGAGCCGATGCACACTTTTCAACTCAAACTCAGGCCAGACAAGATCAAGTTAGACAATAAGAAAAAGACTTTTACTAAGAACTCAGTAAAAGAAACATCTACTTTCTCAGTAATGTTTTATTCTTGAATATTTTAAATATTGAAACAGATTTTCTAGAAACTAGAAAGTAATTATGGGACCAGAGACAACCCATGAGAAGCATGGCAGAAAGGATTTCATTGTGATATCTGAAATATTTTTACACAAGACAGGTTTAAACATGTTAACATTTTCATTTTCTTATACTGGCAACATAATTAGTTTCAGGATGTAAGTACTAAAGGTGTTGATCCAAATGTAATCTCTGTATTTTAGCTCTGAGATATAAATGTTAATGAGTTATAGCTCCCTAAGGCATTTTTTTAAAAATCAAAAATATTACTATAGAGAGAGAGAACATGGTACTTTTTTGGTACGTCACAGCCTAAGTAAGAAGTGAAATAGTAATGCCGGTAAATGTTAGGCCTTAACCATACTAATGATTTTAAAATTTATGAGATTCAAAGACATGTCTTTGAATCAATAAAACAAACGAGAGAGCTCGGCTTGGCACCTGTAGCTCAGCATCTAGGGCTCCAGCCACATACACCAGAGCTGGTGGGTTCGAATCCAGTCCAGGACTCCCACACAACAGTGACAACTACAAACAAAAAATAGGAGGGCGGCGTGGTGGGCACCTGTAGTCCCAGCTACTTGGGAGGCTGAGGCAAGAGAATTACTTAAGCCCAGGAGTTTGAGGTTGCTCTGAGCTGTAATGCCACAGCACTATACCCAGGGCGACAGCTTGAGACTCTGTCTCAAAAAAAATTAATTAACTAATTAATTTAAAAAGAAAAGAGAGAGAGAGCTCAGAAATTTTAGATGTCTACATATATAGTCAATTGATTTTCAACAAAGAAAAAAGGGAATTCAACAAATGGTGCTAGAATTGGACATTCACTTGCAAAAGAAGGAGAGGAGGAAGGGAGGGAGGGAGAAAGGAGAAGTTAGATCCACACTTCTTGACACTCTACACAAAAATTGATTCAAAATGGGTCATATACTGAAGAATAAAATCTAAAATTTTAAAATACCCAAAAAAGGGCATAGGTAAATTTTTTGAGTTAATGGAAATATTCTACATATTGATTGTTGTGATAGCTACACAGCTGCATACATTTGTCATAACTCATTGAACTGAACACTAAAAAGGTGACTTTAAAGATATATAAAGTATATCTTAATTTAAAATTGTTCCGAAGTCCACGTTAAGAAATGATCACTTTACATAAAGCCTCTGAACTCTACCACTAGTCATCAAACATGACCTGCGCAAAAACCTAAATTTTGGATCCTCAGTTCAATAAGTATATTGACATCAATATAAGTAATATCTGAAACATGAAAATATACTCATAAATACATCTTAGATTGATTAAAGGAAATACTGAATTATATAAAATTTGGAAACATTATTACCTTAAAATCTTTCTAAGCCCTTGAAAACAATTTTTAAAAGATTTGGTTTCTTTGGCTTGGCACCAGTAGCACCGTGAGTAGGGCACCTGCCACATGCACTGAGCCTGGAAGGTTCAAGCCCAGCCCAGGCCTGATGAACAATGACAACTGCAACAAAAAAATAGCCAGGCATTGTGACAGGCACCTGTAGTCCCAGCTACTTAGTAGGCTGGGGCAAGAGAATCACTTAAGCCTAAGAGTTTGAGGTTGCTGTGAGCTGTGATGCCAGGGCATTCTACCAAGGGCAACATAGTGAGACTCTGTCTCAAAAAAAAAAAAAAAGAGAGAGAGATTTAGTTTATTTTTTTAACCTTTGGGAACATGAATGTTTCTTTTTTTTTTTTTTTTGAGACAGAGCCTCAAACTGTCCCCCTAGGTAGAGTGCTGTAGCATCACAGCTCACAGCAACCTCCAACTCCTGGGCTCAAGCGAGTCTCCTGTCTCTGCATCCCAAGTAGCTGGGACCACAGGCCCCCGCCACAATGCCCAGCTATAGTTTGGTTGCAGCCATCATTGTTGTTTGGCAGGCCTGGGCTGGATTCGAACCCACCACCTTAGGTGTATGTGGCTGGCGCCTTAGCCACTTGAGCCACAGGGGCCAAGCCATAAATGTTTCTTAAACCAATCAAGGTCTTTCCCTCTTTCACCATTAACAATAATGCTTTTAATGTAAAAGCAATATAAAGTAGCCACATCGCACACAGAAATGTATTTTTAAAAATCTTACTATGCATAGCAATTTCCCAGCAATGTATTAATAGGTAAATTCTAAGACCTTTGGGCCTATCTCTTCCCTGCACAAAACCTCCAGAAAAGAAATTTGGCTTCATGGGAGCCTCTGCATAAGGTATATTCTCTCTTCTTGCCTCATAGGCACACTTACAAGCAATGTCCCTCCAGCCCAGCATTATACAGAAATGCACACTTGGCCACCAAGGTCTCATCTAGAGCATGGCTGTGGGCAGCTAAATTGGGCACCTGAATATAGCCCCTGCTGTGGAGCAGCTCCATGCAAACTTGAGATACAGCCGAGGACACTGCAGTGCATTAACTTCCTCAAAGGCTATCACCATTACACATGGATTTAAACTCCATTTTTAAAAAATTTGGAAGAGAAGTAGACTTTTTCTCCTTTGGGAAATTTAAAGGACATCTTGCAATTTATAGAGGCAGGTGAATCCAAAGAGTCACAGCCAACAGCTGCTGACCTGGAGCAAAAATGCTAGAGCCTTATACTGGAAAGAATAGTTATATGGTGAAATGAGATGAATTCATGGAGGCCAAGAGTGGGCTAATGTAAGAGTGAAAAACTCTTGGGAACTGTAGCCTTAAAGAGGGGTCCACAATTTCATAGGTTTTATCTATAGGAATCCCATCAGGTTCTCTCAGTAAAAAGCCAGGAAAGAGCATCTTTAAGGCTCTGGCAGGGAAGGGGTAAGTGAGCACTGTAAAATACACCCAGAGCGTTCCCCACAAAAGCCCACTCTTCAGGGGGAAGCACTACACTAGAAACTCATCCCAGTGGGGGAAGGACACTGCTCTAACTCCAACCCAGTTAGTTTTCCTGACTCACCCAACGGGTAGAGGAGAAAGATATAAAGATCACATCTAGGAACACAAGCCCACTAAAAGACTAAGATTTCATCATTAGAATAAGAGTTCTATAATCATCAACATGATTTATAAACATGATCACTTAAAGAGTTCTATAACCATAAAATCATAAGATTATAGAACTCAATCTTAATCATAAAATTAAGAATTCTGTATTTTCATAAGGTAGAACTCCCCCACGTTTCCACCATGCCAATAGGGCACCAATATAACAGCAGTGGATTGCAGCGGGAACACCTGTAGGATGCACACTACATTTAAGGAAGAGTTCATAAGGAAGCTCCGAAACAACAGGAGAAACACAGGTGAAACACAGGCAAGGACACCAGAGAAACGTGAGGTCTCTGGCACCTACAGCTACAGTCAACATTAAACACAACCCAAACCCTAGCCAGATTAACATATAAACCTCACATTAAAGGTCTATTTACCTTGGTACCTATTACATGATATATAATGTTTGGCTTTCAGTAAAAACTTCAAAGGCTGACTCTGTGCCTATAGCTCAGTGTTTAGGGCACTGGCCACATACACAGGGGCTGGCGGGTTCGAATCCAGCCTGGGCCTCCTAAAACAATAACAACAACAACAAAATAGCCAGGCATTGTGGCAGATGCCTGTAGTCCCAGCTACTTGGGAGGCTAAGGCAAAAGAATTGCTTCAGCCCAAGAGTTGGAGGTTGCTGTGAGCACCTACCACACCACAGCACTCTACCAAGGGCAACATAGTAAAACTCTGTCTCCAAAAAAAAAAAAAAAATTACAAGTCATGTTCAAAGGAAAAGTCCAGTCTGAAGGGGCTAAGTAAATATCACAACCAGGGACTGGACACGGTGGTTCACACCTGTAACCCTAGGACTCTTCGAGGCCAAGGTGCTTAGATTGCCTGAGCTCCGAGGTTTGAAACCAGCCTGAGCAAGAGTGAGACTCCACCTCTAAAAATAAACAGGCCTTGTGGCAGGTGCCTGTACTACTTGGGAGGCTGAGGCAAAAGAATTGCTTAAGATTTTGAGTTTGCTATGAGCTATGATGCCCTAGCACTCTACTGAGGGCAACAAAATGAGACTCGGTCTCAAAAAAAAAAAAAAACACACACACACAACCAGACTTAGATACGTGTATGGCACAGATTTAGGGATTATGAGATAAGGAATTTTAAATAATTATGATTTATTAAGGTTAAAGATTCTAATAGAAAAAGAAAACAGACAACATGCAAGAATGCTTAGATAACGTAAGCAGAGAGACAGAAATAGAGACAGAAAGAATCAAAACCTATAAACCAAAACCATTCAGTGGATTTTAAGAGATGTCAACAAAAACTCAAACTGGAATGTAAAGTGAAAAAAGAATGGAAAAAAAACCCCAGCATCCAAGAACTATGGGACAAATTCAGAGTGTAAAGTATACACAATGAGAATATTAGAGGGAAAAAAAGGACAGAGCAGAAGAAATATTGGAAGTAATAATGGCTGAGATTGTTTCAGAATTAATGACAGACACCAAACCAAAGATCTAAGAAGCTTAGAGTACTTCAACAGGAAGTATATTAATATATATAATATGTTATCATATTAATATAAAATAAATAATATTTTAAAATCTACATCTATACATCTCATATTCAAACTGCAAGAAATCAAAGGCAAAGAGAAAATCTTAACAGAGAATGGGGGGATGGCTCACTCTATAGGAATGAGTACAAAGATTATAGTGGACTATTTATCAGAAACCATACATACAAGAAGAAACTGGAATCAGATTTTTTTAATACTTTATTTTTTGTATCAGGTTAATATCAGGGTACAAACAACCAAATCACAATATTTGAATTTGAGTCCTTCTTGTAGTTATGTCCTATACCCAAAAGGTGTGCCATATACCCCTACATTGTGCCCTTCAGTCAGAGTACCCCAAACTCCCCCTCTGTTCCCCTCCCCTTTGTTCCCTCTCCTCCCAACTTGAATTGAATTTTTCTCCTATGTGAGTGTGAATCAGAGTGTCTAAAGGCTTCATATTAGTATTGAGTACATTGGAAATTTGCTTTTCCATTCTTGTGATACTTTACTGAGAATGTGTTTCAACTCCATCCAGGTTAATACAAAAGATGTGAAGTCACCATCTTTTTATGGCTGAATAGTATTCCATGGTATGTATATATCACAGTTTTTTAATCCATTCCTGAGTTGATGGATAATTAGGTTGTTTCTACCTGTTGGCAATTGTAAATTGAGCGGCAATAAACAATCTAGTGTGTATGTTCTTTTGATAAAATGATTTCTTTTCTTCTGGAGAGATGCCTAGTAGTGGGATTGTGGGGTCAAATGGGAAATCTGAGTTCTTTGAGGATTCTCCAAACTTCTTTCCAAAGAGGCAATATTACTTTGCAATTCCATGAACAGTGTAAAAGTGTTCCCTCTCCACATCCATGCCAGCATCTGCAACTTTGGAATTTGGGGATGTGGGCTAATCTTACTGGGGGGTTAGGTGATATCACAGGGTGGTTTTGATTTGTATTTCTATTAAGATTAGGGACAATGAGCATTCTTTCATATGTTTGTTAGCCATTCATCTGTCTTCCTCCAAGAAGGTTCTGTTCCTATATCTTGCACAGTGATAGATGGGATTGTTAGCTCTTTTCTATTAATTAATTTGAGTTCTCCATAGATCCTAGTTATCGTTTGGACCCAAACAGAAAACCAAGACATAAAATGAGTCTCTCATAGCCATTTGATCTTTGATAAAACCAACAAAAGCATACACCCTGGAAAAGAATCCCTATTCAATAAATGGTCCTAGGAGAACTGGATAATTACATGTAAAAGACAGAAATATGACCTGCACTTTTCACCACTTACAAAAATTGATTCAAGATGGATAAAAGATTTAAATCTAAGGCAGGAAACGATAAAAATCCTAGAAGAAAGTGTGAGAAAAACTCTTGAAGATGTCAACCTGGGGAAGGATTTTATGAAAGATTTTATGAATTGCTACTGTGGCAATTGCAACAACAAAATAAACGAATGGAACTTAATTAAACTGGAGTCAAATATTTAAATGATCAAGACTGCTGGTTGCGGTAGCACACACCTGTAATCTTACCACTTTGGGAGGCTGAGGCCAGTGGATCACTTTAGCTCAGAAGTTCAGGACCAGCCTGAGCAAAAGCAAGACTCATCTCTACTAAAAATAGAAAAACTAGCCAGGCCTTCTGGTGGGCACCTATAGTCCCCGCTACTTGGAAGGCTGAGCCAAGAGATTGAGATTGCTGTGAGCTATGACGCCATAGCACTCAATCCCCAGGTGACTGAGTGAGACTCTATCTCAAAAAAATAAATAAATAAATAAATAAAATGATCAACACTGTGAAGTGCTATGAGGAAAAAGATAACATTATCTACAGCCAAAGAGTTAACTAATTGGGGAAATAAGCTTAATCTGTAAAAAACAGATACTCCTACTAATCACAGCCATGTTTAAAAAGTGAAAACTTCTCCCTTCAATCCCCCTATTCCTGTTCCCTAAGATAGTTCCTTGTAATTTCCAAGTAACTTTCTAAGCTCATTAAACAGATTGATAACATTTTAAATATATACAAAGGTTGCCAAAAAATGTATACACATCTTAAGAAAGGAAAAACTATACTAAAATTATACTATTCAGCATCTAATGACAACAAAAGATGAATGAATATAAGTCACATTTGAGCACCTCTTGTAATCGCAGAAGTCAAATGTGACTTCAGTATTACAATTGTAATATGGTGTTTTCCTGCTTAAAATGTGTACACATTTTTTTGGTATCCTCTGTATTTAAGATATATAGACAGTCCTAGCTGCTTGGGAGGCTGAGGTGGGAGGATTGCTTGAACCCAGGAATTTGAATCCAGCTTGGGCAACATAGCAAGACCTCAGGTCTAAAAAAACAATTTTTAATTTTTTTTGTTTTTTATAAAATGAGATCATATTTCATAGTTTTGCAAAATGCTATGATTTTCTCAAAAATACATCACTGATATCTTTTCATGGCTATAAATACAATGCAGCCCTTCCCTCACTCTACCCAGTGACTACACAGCATTTTCCTGATGAAAATTCAGATTATAACACTACAAACTGTGCTATCTGGATAGTTTTTATGTATATCCTTGTTCAAGTATTTTTGCAAGTCACTTTCCTGGACATGGCTTTGATAGGTCAAAGAGAATGTACATTTAACATTTTCACACATACAAAAAAAGCTATATCATTTCATAACCATCAAAATTGTATGCTTATAGTCCAACATTCTCCAACTCTGGATAAAATGTAAATTATTCTTAAAGAAAGAGATGACTTTTCGTGGCTATTGTTTTTGCCAGTCCCTAATACTACTAGGTAGGGAAAAAGCATCTTTTCAAGTGATCGTTAGTCATTTTTATTTTATTTTATTTATGGTAAATTGTCCATTATCTACTGGCTCATTCATTTGAAGGAGCAATTTTGTTTTTTCTTTTTTTTCTTTCTTTCTTTCTTTTTTTTTTTTTTAAAGAGACAGGATCTCACTATGTTGCCCAGGCTGGCCTCCTGGGCTCAAGCAATCTTCCTGCCTCAGCCTCCAGGTCAGTGGGGATTATAGGCATGCTACCATGCCTGGCTTTTGAAAGTGCTTTTATAATAGCAATATTAATCCTTTATTTATATGTTGCACACATTTTCCCCAGTCATATGTCTTTTGACCTTACTTGTGACATAGTTTGCATCACAGAAGTTTTGAATTTCTTTTTCTCTCTTTTTTTTTTTGAGACAGAGTCTTAAGCTATTGCCCTGGATAGAGCACTGTGGCATCATAGCTCAGAGTAATCTCCTACTCTTGGGCTCAAGTAATCCTCTTGCCTCAGTTTTTCTATTTTAATAGAGTCAGGGTTTCACTTTTGCTCAGATTAGTCTTGAACTCATGAGCTCAAGCAATCCACCCACCTCAGCCTCCCAGAGTACTAGGATTACAAGCGTGAGCCACTGTGCCTGGCCAGGAGTTTTGAATTTCTATGGATAATCAAATCTGTAATGTATTCCAGAACAGAGTCCATGCTATCCATTCTACCAGAGAGGTCAAAACACAGCCCAACTTTATATTCCTAGCTAGTACCAGAGCGGTCATCAAAATCTAGCTCTGCACACAGTATTACTTCAGCTAAGTCACCTCCCTAACTCCTCCATAACCCACTTACCTCAGAACTTGAGACTAAGTTAGGGAATACTTCTTTGTACTTCCATAGACCATCATGTGTTAAGTACCATAGCACTTTCAAAAATAAATTGTACATGTTGGTACATTTATCTCTCTCCTTTTCTGCTCCTTGCCCCTCCTGGGGGGAGGAGGGCAGCTTTATTGAGGACAGAGCCTGTCCTATCTTTTTCTTCATATCTATAGCACAGTGCTTGGCCTGCGGTTGCGAGATCAACAAATGTTTCTTGAATATGGGACTGAGATGGATATAGCACATACTCTTACAGATGTTTCTTCCAAGGATTAAAAGCCATTCTACCTCTAGATTCTGCAGTTGTTAATCTAGCAAACAAACAATAGAATAAATTTATATACAATATAATGTGCTAATTACATATATGCCCTTCATTAGTATACAATATACTACATATTGTGAAGTTCCCATCTAAAGTTTCCCAAGACATAGCTTTCAATTCTATCCCAAGCTCTTCTACCTTGGCACAGAATTTTCCACAGGCAAACTATTTGGACAAGAAATGTTTCTATTTTATTGATTCCAAGATTATTCATTCATCTTTCTTTCAAAAGTAAAGAGAGACATACTTCTTTAATGCCAGAAGATTCATGTCTTCCTATAAGGCAGGATAATATTATTCGACATATTGGCTGTAGAAAAGCATGTGTCAATAAGATTTTGGAATTTCCCTTGGGGAAAGAGAGGTGTTATTGGATGAGAAGATTCAGCTCTCAAAGGAATAAATTGTTCTCTCAGCAGGTCTATAGCTATTGATATATTATCTTTACTTCTCAGCTATCACCTTTGACATGCTAATCACCAACCTCTGCAATAAAACATGGTATTTTATAAAATATGTCCTTTTCTGATTCTTATTAAGAAAAAAAGGGAATGAAATGCCCCAGATCGCTGCCCAGGAGCCCAAGGATCTACCCACTGCTGTCATTACTAGTGACTCTGTCTATCCCAGCAGTGGGGCCACCCCATGCCTACATGAACTGCCCAGAGGCCCAAAAACCAGCTCACCCAGGGCCTGCTACTCCCACTATTGGCACTTGTGTATGCTTCCCAGTAGCCTGAGGACCAGCCTACCCGGGAACCACCACCACTACCACTGATGAACCTGCCCCCTCCAGTGACAAGGCTACCACCTGCCCACATCTGCCACCCTGGAGTCCAAGCCCCAGCCCACCCAATGTCCACTTCCCCAGCAAAATCACCCCATAGCCTCTATAAACAACCACAGCCTAAACAAGTAAGGGTCGTGCAGACACTGCTGACATTGATTACAGCTAAAGAAACCATAAGGAGGCTATACTATCATGTCTACCTAGAACCAAAGTCAAAGCATTATACCTATAGATAGCTAAAGGAAAAAGTCTTTCCCTATAATAGCTACTCCAGAAAATTGGAAGAAGTGAAATACACACCATAGATACAAAAGAAACATGAAAAAGCAAGGAAACATGACCCAACCAAAGAAACACAATAATTCTCCAATAATAGACCCCAGAGCAAAGGAAATCTATGATATACCTACAAAAAATTTTAAATAATGATCTTAAAGAACCTTAGTGAAATGGAGAACACAGATCATACAAAGATGTCAGGAAGCAATTCATAATCTGATTTAGAAATTCAACAAAAATATAGATATCATAAAAAATAACCAAATAGGAGGCCATGTGTAGTGGCTCATGCCTGTAATATAAGCATTTTGGAAGGCTAAGGCAGGAAGATCACTTGAGATCAGGAGTTCAAGTCCAGTCTTAACAAGAGTGAGACCTTGTCTCTACTAACAAAAATAATAACAACAAAATAAAAATTGACTGAATGTGGTGGTGCATGACTATAGTCCCAGCTTCTTGGGAAGGAAGCAGAAGGATCCCTTGAGCCCAGAGTTTGAGGTTGCAGTGAACTATTATGATGCTACTGTGCTACTGTACTCTAGCTGGGGTGACAGAACAAGACCTTGTCTCCAAATAAATAAATAAATAAACAACCAAAAAGAAATCTTAGAACTGAATACCTTAATGAAATAAACTAATGCAATAAAAAAATACAAACGGTAGCTTCAACAAAAGACTAGATCAAGCAGAAAAAGAACACTTGAATCTTTTGAAACAATCCAGACAGGAAAAAAAAAAAAAAAAGAAAGAAAGAAAAAAAGAAAGAAAAAGAATGAAGAAAGCCTATGTGGTATATGGGATACCATTAAGCAAACAAATAATCACCTTTTGGAAGTTCCTGAAGAAGAGATAAGGAAAGGCATAGAAAACCCATTTAATAAAATGATAGCTCAAAATTTCCCAAGTGTTGGGAGAGATACAGACATCCAGATACAGAAAGCTCAAATATCTTCAAATATATTTAACCAGGCGGCACTTATAGGTCAGTGGGTAGAGCGCTGGCTACATACACGGAGGCTGGGAGGCTCGAACCCCACCTGGGCCAGCTAAAACAATAATGACAACTGCAACAACAACAAAAAAATAGTCAGATGTTGTGGCAGTTGCCTGTAGTTCTAGCTACTTGGGAGGCTGAGGCAAGAGAACCACTTAAGCCCAAGAGTTTGAGGTTGCTGTGAGCTGTGACACCACTGCACTCTACACAGGGCAATAGCTTGAGACTCTGTCTCAAAAAAAAAAAAACAAAAAACCAATATCCCTGATGAACACAGATGCAGAAATTCTCAACAAAATACTAGCAAACTGGATCAAACAGCACACCAAAGAAGATAATACATCATGATTAAGTGGAATTTATCCCAGGGATGCAAAGATGGTTCAACATATGCAAATTAGTAAACATGATACATTTCACCAACAGAATAGAGAACAAAAAAACATGTTATCTCAATAGATGCACAAAAAACATTTGATAAAATTCAATATCCCTTCATGACAAAAAAAAAAAAAACTTTCAAGAAATTAGGCATAGAAGGAACAAACTCAACACAATGAAAGTCATATAAAAAAACCAAACCCACAGCTAATATCAGGCCAAACAGGGCAAATTAGCTTTTCTTTCCCTCTTCAACACTCAGATTAAACACTCCACTGTAAGTTCTAGCCAGAGCCATTAGGCAAGAGAAAGAAATGAAGACTATCCAAATTGGAAAACAGGAAGTCAAACTGTCCCTCTTTGCAGAAAACACAATTTTATACACAAAAAAACCTAAAGACTACAAAAAAAAAACCTCTTAGAACTGATAAATGAATTTAGTAAAGTTGTAAGATAATGCTTCTATACATACAGAACTAGCTGAAAATGAAATCATGAAAATAATAGCTACAAAAAATACTTAGGAATAAATTTAACCAAAGAAATGAAAGATCTCAATAACAAAAACTACAAAACACTAATACAATGAGTGCCACTAATGGACACTGAAAAAGACACATAAAAAAATGGAAATAGATTCAGGGCAAGATGGCCAACAGGCACCAGCCTCTGACAGAAGCTCCCATCCAGAGGGAAGGATAATGTCTGGAAAATACTCAATAAAGTTGAAGACTGGGAGCCTAGCTGAGAGAAAAAAAGTGTTATCTGTAGGACACTTCTGTGGAAGCAAGTTGAGACTCCAAGAAAGCAATTTACAGGTACATAATACATCTCAAAGAAAAAGTGTCCATCCTCTCCCCAAAGAAAGCTGTGGTTTATTTTCTCTTCATCTGCTCCTGTGAGTTTTCTACAGGCGAGCAGTGAACTGAGGACCTATTATCTTACCCCACATGTGAGAACCACAAGAAGGGGGGGTCTACTCCCCTAGAGGGACCCTGCTGAGATTCCAAACTCTCTCGCCTAGCAGAAAAACTGAACAAACGTTTTCACTGCCATTTTGAAATTCCAGTCTACCCTTCCCCCCTTGCCTACAGAGACAGTGAAGGGGAGCACAAGAGCAGCATCTACCATCCCTGTGAGACCAAGCACCCAGTCCCGGTATGGCAGCCAGAGACCTCCTAGACCCATGTGCATTCCACGGGCTGCAATGGAGGAGGCCCCCATTACAGGCACCCAAGCAGGAGGCCCCAGAACTGCTTGCTAGAGCCACGCACCCAGCGGGCAGTGGCAGAGGAGTCCACTGCTCCAGGCGGGTCCATAACTGCTTGCTAGAGATGTGCTGGGGGTGGCCGAGGAGTCCCCAACTCTGGGCAGGCCCAGAACTGCTTGTTAGAGCCACACACAACCCGCGGGCAGTGGTGAAGTCCCCTACTCCAGGCAGACAGAACTGTTTGCTAGAGCCCAGTGCATCCCACGGGCAGTGGCAAAGAAGTTCCCCGCTCCAGCCTCCTGCACTGGCGGGCTCAGATCTGCTTGCTAGTGCTGCATGCATCCCGTGGGCAGTGGCGTAGAAGTCCTCCACTCCAGGCAGGCCCAGAACTGCTTGCTAGAGCCATGCGCACCCTGAGGGGGCCAGTGAAGGACTCCCCCACTCCGGGCGGGCTCAGAGCTGCTTGCTAGAGCCTCACACAACCCACAGGCAGCAGTGGAGGAGTCTCCCACTCCAGGCAGATCCAGAACTATTTACTAGAGCCACATGTGTCCAACGGGTGGCGGAGGAGTTCTCAGCTCCAGCCTCCCTCACTAGGTGGGCCCAGATCTGCTTCCTAGTGCGGTGTGTGTCCCTAGGAGTCCTCCACTCTAGGCAAGCCCAGAACTGCTTGCTAGAGCCACACGTGTCTCCCGTGGGTGGCCACGGAGGAGTTCCCCGCTCCAGGCACCCATACCAGGCAGGCCCAGAACTGCTTGCTAGAGCCACGTGTGTCCCACCAGCAGCAGCAGAGGAGTCCCCAGCTCCAGGCACCTGAACTGGGTGGGCCCAGAACTGCCAGAGCTGTACACTCTGGGCATCCCTTGCCAGCCGCCCGGAGAACTACGAGAGGATGGTCAGCTGAGAGGGAACCATACTAGAATGGCGGTACCCCAAGGCAAAGAGCAGCAGCCACACCAGTGGGAACAACAAGGCCCACACCCCTGATGCTCTTCCGGATAGACACGCTCTGCATCTCAGGGCAACCGGAGGAACCCAGCATCTTCTCCAGTGGAGGCCACTGACTGAATGGTTCTGGTACGGTCTCCACACAGTGTGAATTCAGCATGGGGTGGAATCAACAGAAAAACTCTGGTGACTTGAATAACCAGAGTAGATCAACTCCCCCAAGGAAGGATGAGGCAGATGTAATTGAAGATCGCATACACAAACAGATGGCTGAGATGTCAGAAATCAAGTTTGGAATCTGGATAGCAAATAAGATTAACAGAATGGAAGAAAGGAGAGAATTAGAATTTTAAGAAATTATTCAAATAATGTCTCAAGATATTCAACGATTCAAAGATAAAATGACAAAAGATTTTGAAACACTGAGGCAAGAGGTTGCAGCCCTCAAAGATTTGAAAAATATGGTAGAATCCCTCAGTAACAGAATGGAGCAAGCAGAAGAAAGGATTTCTGACATTGAAGACAAAGCTTTTGAACGTGCCTAAGCACTCAAGGATGAAGAGAAATGGAGAGCAAAAATGGATCACTCTTTCAGAGAGCTCTGAGATAATTCAAAGAAAACTAATATTCATCTTATAGGAATCCCTGAGGGTGATGAAGTGGCTTCACAAAGCACAGAGGCTCTACTTCATGAAATCATGAAAGAGAACTTTCCAGACATGCCAAGAGAGTCTGAAATTCAGATAGCAGACAGTTTCAGAACCCCAGCACAACTCAACCCAAACAAGACATTCCCCAGGCATGTCATAATTAACTTTACTAAAGTTAATATGAAAGAGAAAAATTTGAAAGCAGCTAGATGTAAGAAAATCATAACCTACAAAAGGAAGAATATTAAAATGACTGCAGATCTCTCTGCTGAAACCGTTTAGGCTAGAAGAAAGTGGTCATCAACTTTTACCCCTACAACAAAATAACTTCCAACCCAGAATCCTGTATCCAACTAAACTGAGTTTCATTTATGATGGAGAAATTAAATACTTAAATGACATTCACATGTTGAAGAAATTTGCTATAACTAAACCAGCCCTCCAGGATATTCTCAGACCTATACTCCATAATGACCAGCGCAATCCTCTACCACATAAGTAAACTCACACAGAAAATTTTGATCAAATTCCAACTTCCACAGTGGTGAAAGGATTAAAGATGTCCACTGGACTTTTGAAAAACTCAATACCCAAAATTATACCAGGTTTATCAATATTCTCAATCAACGTGAATGGCTTAAATTGCCCTCTAAAGAGG
>NW_003852531.1:3401667-3415486 GCF_000181295.1 Otolemur garnettii | reverse complement strand
AGAAAAAACCTCAAATAGCCAAGACATTACTCAGAAATAAAAACAAAGCAGGAGGAATCATGCTACCAGACATCAGACTATACTATAAATCTATAGTGATCAAAACAGCATGGTATTGGCACAAAAACAGAGAGGTAGATGTATGGAACAGAGTAGAGAACCAATAGATGAACCCAGCTACTTACCGTTATATGATTTTTGACAAGCCAATTAAAAACATTGAGTGGGGAAAAGATTCCCTATTTAACAAACGGTGCTGGGCGAACTAGCTGATGACCTGCAGAAGACTGAAACTGGATCCACACCTTTCATCACTAAGACTAACTCTCACTGGATTAAAGATTTCAACTTAAGACATGAAACTAGAAGAAAGTGTAGGGAAAACACTTGAAGAAATCGGCCTGTGCGAATATTATCTGAGGACGACCCCCCCCTCCAGGCAATTGAAGCAACATCAAAAATACACTACTGGGACCTCATCAAATTAAAAAGCTTCTGTACAGCCAAAAGCACAGTAAGTAAAGCAAGTAGACAACCCTCAGAATGGGAGAAGATATTTGACAAAGGTTTAATAACCAGAATCCACAGAGAACTCAAACGTATTAGCAAAAAGAGAACAAGTGATTCCCTCTCAGGGTGGGCAAGGGACTTGAAGAGAAACTTCTCTGAAGAAGCCAGGCACATGGCCTACAAACATATGAAAAAATGTTCACTATCCTTAATCATAAGAGAAATGCAAATCAAAACTACTTGAGATATCATCTAACACCAGTAAGATTAGCCCATATCACAAAATCCCAAAATCACAGATGCTGGCATGGTTGTGGAGAAAAGGGAACACTTCTACATTGCTGGTGGGATTGCAAACTAATACGTTCCTTTTGGAAAGACATCTAGAGAACACTTAGAGAACTAAAAATAAACCTGCCATTTGCTCCTCTATTAGGTATATATCCAGAAGACCAAAAATCACACTATAATAAAGATATGTGTATCAGAATGTTCATTGCAGTCCAATTCATAATTGCTAGGTCATGAAAGAAGCCCAAGAGCCCATCGATCCATGAATGGATCAATAAATTGTGGTATATGTACACCATGGGATACTATACAGCCATTAAGAAAGATGGAGACTTTATCTCCTTCATGTTTACATGGATGGAGCTGGGAAATATTCTTCTTAGCAAAGTATCTCAAGAATGGAAGAAAAATGACCCAATGTACTCAGCCCTACTATGAAACTAATTTATAGCTTTCATAGGAAAGCTATAACCCAATTTTAGCCCAGGAATATGGGGAGAGGGGGGAAGGAGGGGAGGGGTAGGGAGGGGGGAGGATGGGTGGAGGGTAGGTGATTGGTGGGATCATGCCTATGGTTCATCCTTAAGGGTACATGTGAATCTCTCTAATTATAGAATTTAAGTGTTTTAACACAATAACTAAGAAAAAGACACAAAGGCTATGTTAACCAGTTGGATGAAAGTATTTCAAATTGTATTCAGAAACAGTACACTGTACCCCATAATAGTATTAATGTACACTGCTATGATTTAATTAAAAGAAAAAAAACAACAAAAAAAAGAAAACAGTCAACCATAAAAAAAAGGAAATATATCCCATACTCAAGGATTATAAAAATTAATACTGTTAAAATGACTATACTACCCAAAGCAACTGGAACTATATCAAATTAAAAATTTCTGCACAGCAAAGGAAACTGAGTGAAAAGACAACCTGTAGAACAGGAGAAAACAGTTGCAAACTATACATCTGAAAGGGACTAATGTCAGAGAAAACAAGGAAATCAACAACAAAACATCCAAAAACTCAAAAAAAAAAATGGGCAAAGGCAGAAAAACAAATACCACATGTTCGCTCTCATATGTGGAGCTTAAAAGTGGCACTTATAGAAATACAATTTAGAGGCTAGAAAAGGCAGGGGGAGAGGAAAACAGGAAGAGGTTGGTTAACAGATACTAAATTACATCTAGATAAGAAGAGTAAGTTATATTGCTCTACAGCACTGTAGGGGGAAGAGGGTTCACAATAACTTATTGTGCATTTTCAAAAAAGAAAAAGAATTTCAAATGTTTCTACACAAAGAAATGATAAATGTTTGAGGTGATAGACATGCCAATTACCCTGATTTTACCATTATACATGGTATACATGTACTGAAATATCACTCTGTATCTCATAAATAATACAATTATTCTGTGTTAACTAAAAAGAAAAACAAAAAAATCTGTCTGTGTACACACACATATATTTTTGGAACATAAAAATGGAGTGATAAAAGAAATAAAGCAAACATCTTATAGAATTGCTATGATAGGTATTTCATCCATTATTTAAACCTATTTAATCTAACCTTTTACAGATGAGAAAACTGGATTCATAAGGATTAAGTAAAATTTGCCACCAAATTTGGTAGACTAGGGTTCAGCTGAAATCTATCTAATTCTAAAGCGTAACTGCTTTTTGCTATATCACAATCCTCTGAAAGTAACAAAGATAAAAATGAAAATGTATTAATATTTAGCCTAAAATAATTTTTAGCTTCAATACTTACTTAATAATCATTATTTCTGGGTGTTACTTTAGGGAACAATTTCCCCTCCACAATTTATGTATTTCTTGGTTAATTCTTTTTTTTCTTTCTTTTTGGTTTTATAAATGAGCAATAGTATTTTTTGTTAATAGAAGAATATTAAAGAAATACTAAAGTACTTATGTAATACTTAACATGATAAAATATATATATTACATTTTTTTTTTGAGATAGTCTTATTTTGTCACCCTCGGTAGAGTGCCATGGCGTCATAGCTCACAGCAACCTCAAACTCTTGGGCTCAAGTGATTTTCTTGCCTCAGCCTCCCACGTAGCTAGGGCTACATGCCCACCACAATGCCCAGCTAGTTTTAGAGACAGGGTCTCCCTCTTGCTCAGGCTGATCTCGAACTCGTGAGCTCAGGTAGTCCACCTGCCTCAGTCTCCAGACTGGTAAGATTACAGGCGTGAGCCACCAGGCCCAGCCTGATAAAAATATTTTTTAAATGATTATCTTGTGTTGGTGACAGATGGGGGGAGAAAAGACATATACTACCAACATGTAAACTAATAATCTTTTTGGAAGACAATTTAGTAATCTCTACCAAAATGTACAATAAACTTACCCTCTGATCCAATTTTGTTTCTGGAAATCTGTCTTGCAGAAATTTGTGTACATTACACAAAGATCTGCATGTATATTCACTGTAGCACTGTTTATAACAGTAATGAAGAAAGGACAAAGGAACAAGAGAATGAGAGAAAGAATAAAGAACAAACTTAAATTCATTACTAGGAGACTGGCAAAATAACGTATACTAAAACTATATTATGGAATATAACTTACTCACCAGAAAAAATGATGAAGACCTATGTGCACTGCTGTGACAAGAACCACAGGTGTGGGAAATAGGATGTAGAAATTGATAGTTAGGAAAGGAAGTCACAATACATGTATATATAATGATACCATTATATTAAAAAGTGTGAATATGTTCTAAATACACAAACAGAAGTATATGTGTGCACACACACAGATTTTTAGAATATATATGTGTGTGTATATACACAGAAAGATCTACAAACACACACACACATCCCTTAATAGTGATTACTCTGGAGACAGGTATGGGATTTAGTATGCACAAATGTAACTTTCCCTTTTACTCTAGCAGGAATTGATCAACACTTTCTGTAAAAGGGCCAGTAATTAAACATTTTAGACTTGTAGGCCATCCAGGCTCTTTTGTTGCAACTACTCAACTATGCTGATGTAACACAAGCAGCCACAAATGCAGTGGGGCTATGTTCAATAAAACTTTGTTTGTGAACACTGAAATTTAAACTTCCTAAGATTTTCACATCACAAAATATTATTATTTAATTTTTTTAACTATTTAAAAATGTAGAATACAGCCTGGCATGGTGGCTCATGCCTATAATCCTAGCACTATGGAAGACTGATGCAGAGGATCACTTGAGGCCAGGTATTGAGGCCAATCTGAGCAACATAGTTAGATCTTGTAAAAAAAAAAAAAATTTTTTTTTTTAAATCTAAACTGTGCATGGTGGCTCACACCTGGAGTCCCAACTACCCAGTAGGCTAAGACAGGAGGATTGCTTGAGCCCAGGAGAAGTTTGACGTTACAGTGAGTGATGATAATGCCACAGCACTCTAGTGGTAAATGGTAAAAGCCATTGCTAATTCCTGGGCTATAAAACAATAGATGCTGGGCTAGATTTGGCCTGCAAGTCATTGTTTACTGATCCTTGCTTTGGCTAAATGCAATCGTCATGAGCAGCAACCATTACTGAACACTTGAAGTGTGGCTAGTTCAAACTGAGATATGCAGTAAGTGTAAAATTACAAAGACTTAGGGCCAAAAAGACTCCACAATAACTTTATGTTGATTATGTAGTATATGGAAATGTTAGTATTTTGGGAATATTCAGTTCAATAAAATACATTTTTATTTAGTCTCACCTATTTCTTTTTACTGTTTAATGTAGCTACTAGAAAATTTTTAATTACATATGTACCTCATATGTTTCCCCTGAACAGTACTGCTCTCCATATATTTCTGTATTATTTGAATTTTCAGCAAGCTTATTTATCACTTCAGTAATTTTAATAACACTGAATTAGTATCAATAATCAATGCCAACAATCTAAAAATAAAATAGCTGTAATTCATTATAACTTGAGAAATTATATTGTAAATTTTTCTAAGAAAATTATTTTATCACCGTAGTACCTACAAGAAAGAAACACCTTTATCTCTGCTCCATTAACTCTACTTATAGACACTAAAAACTTCCAAACTTTCTGCTGTCCTAATAAAGAAATGTACACAAAACAAACAGCCAGTTGAATAGTAAGTTTGTAAACTTTGTCTAGATATCCATCAAAATCAGGCAATAAAAGAACAGTCTCCTTGATGACAGCTACTGAAGACGGTGTAAATTCTAATCTGTTGACGTTATAGATTCTGGAAAGCAGCCAGCCATAAATACATAAATAACTTTCTTTGAGCTCACCTTTCCACTCCTATTTAGAATACGTTTTCCTTTGAGTTCACTGTCAATGTTCATCCCACTTAAGGTTTTTTTTTTTTTTTTTTTTTTTTGAGACAGTCTCATTACGTAGCCCTCAGTAGAGTGCTGTAGCATCACAGTTCATAGCAACCTCAAACTCCTGGGCTTAAGCAATTCTCTTGCCTCAGCCTCTCAAGTAGCACAGGTGCCTGCCACAACACCCAGCTATTTTTGTTGTTGTTGTTGTTGTCATTGTTTAGCAGGCCAGGGCCAGGTTCAAACCCGCCAGCTTCAGGGTATGTGGCTCGCATCCTAACCACTGAGCCCAGGCTCTGAGCCTAAGGTTCTCTTCTATTGTACCTATAAAATAAGATAAACACATAAAGCTCAAGAAAGACCCCAACATGTTAGTAAGAGATTATTAATAAATAATTTTTAGAATGTTTGCCCTATCTCTATGAATGGGATGTGTTGTGAAAAGTTTATTAGTAAGTAAATTGTTTAGAACTTGACCTTTATCTTCCTTTAGACAAAAAATATATATATTTTTTCTTTTTGAAAAAAATGTATTTACATATTTTTAGCCAAATACCCACATGCTGTCTATATATTCACATGCATATATACACATACACATCTGTACATAATCCATGCATTACTTATTTTTTTTTTTTTTGAGACAGAGCCTCAAGCTGTCCCCCTGGGTAGAGTGCCGTGGCATTACAGCTCACAGCAACCTCCAACTCCTGGGCTCAAGCGAGTCTCCTGCCTCTGCCTCCCAAGTAGCTGGGACCACAGGCGCCCGCCACAACACCCGGCTATTTTTTGGTTGCAGCTGTCATTGTTGTTTGGCGGGTCCGGGCTGGGGATTCGAACCCGCCACCTTAGGTGTACGTGGCTGGCGCCTTAGCCGGTTGAGCTATAGGCGCCGAGCCAATCCATGCATTACTTATATGGACTTAATACTGTTCAAGGTCAGGATATGGATGCCAGGAATAAGTTTCCTCTCTGAAATCAGAAAGGCTCCTTCCCCAATTTTCTAAAGCACCCAGGACATTGTTAAATATATGGTAATCACGTCACAAATTTTTAGTTAATACAATTGTCTATGATCATTCCAGATCTTTTTGTTCTGTGGAAATTTTTAGTATGAAAAGAAAACATATGGACAGTATGATAATAATTTCCCCTTATACACATATTTAGAGAGCTTTGTGGGAGTAAAACAGATTTACAGTTTGGAAACAAAGGCCTGAACTAAGATTGTTACCTGCAAATTATGATGACATATTTAGCCCCATATAAGGACTTTCTAATAACCAAATAACGTGTGGTTTTTATGAAGTCTTCTTTGAAAAGCCTGCAGTTCTTTTCTGAGCTATCAGTTATCTACAAACCTGGACCATATTATTTAGCTCCAACACTTCCCAATCCTTAACTGAGCTGTTTGGTGTTGAGGCCTCAAATATTTTAGGAATATTTGGCCAGTATAACAAGCCAATCTTATGAAATACTAATTTCATCTGCAGTAGAACTATTAAGAATTTTATATTCAGTGCTCCTTCTAACAAAGTCCCCCTGTGAGATATTTCTTTAAAGCTGAGGGTTAGGAAATGCTTCTCTCCCTAAGGAACTGGAGTAGGAGTGGGGCATGGTTTTTCTAAAAATAAGAAAAAACAGCTTTTCAATTGACCATTAGGAAGCTTAGAGCCAAGCTTAAGGTTCAACTACAGCACTTTGTAGGCTTTAGTTGTTTAGTTGATGCTTTTTCCTGCCATATCTTAACCTCCTACTCTTAGATCCTTATTTATGAGATCCTAATTCTTACAAATGTTTAAAGTGCACAAATATATTTAGAAATTTCCTTTTATGAATCATGGCAGAGCAAGAATGTATATATTTTTCTTTGTTTTTACATCATGTAATTCCTCTTGAGTTTCTAAGTCAAAAGATATACATGAGATAGGGCGGTGCCTGTGGCTCAAAGGAGTAGGGCACCGGCCCCATATGCTGGAAGTGGCAAGTTCAAACCCAGCCCCAGCCAAAAACTATAAAAAAAAAAAAAAAAAAAAAAAAGAGAGAGAGAGAGAGAGAAAATACATATATACATGAGAGAAATAGAATTTACCAAGCACATAGAAACAGGACAGTATTTATAGAAAGCTAAAGACAATTAGAATTAGCGATTATAGACTTTCTTGAGCATGAAAAGTGTTTGGCCTTCATGAAATGTTTCCCTATATTCAAATATTACCTATGAAGTTAAATGTAATGTTATATGGTATACTGCATATACAGAACATTCTCCATTTCTCCTTTTGATATGGGAATAGAAACACTGATTTGTTTATTTAAAATCCATGACCAAATGATGTCTTTATGCCACACAAATTTTTTTTCGTGAGCAGAGCACTTAAATAACAATTGTACCTACAAAATCTGAGTTCTATGTAAAGATTATTTCTGAGGGCACTGGAAACCCCAGTTTTCCCTTCGATCCTCCAGTGTCTTTAGAAAGCAATTTCTAAACCACCATTTTTACTACCCTTTTAATCTCTGTAAATTGTTGGTAAGAGCTACATCAAGGCAGTCTGCCATCAATTATGTTCACAACAGTAGCTTAATCATTTATGCACTACCACTGATTATCCTAAGGAAATACTGCACTCAAGAGAACCAACTGTAGATGAAATCATCATAAATACCACACTATTTACAGAAAAACAAAAGTTCCTATGTGAAATACTCTCCATTCAGATTTATCAGAGTATTTTATGTGTATTTATAAAGGCAAGTGTATAAAGTATATAAAAGCATACAAAAACAATTACCTTGTAAGTTATTCCATTATCCAAATTCTAGAACTTATGTACAATATTCAACCTTAACATACCCTTCATGGTTTGAAATTCTATCATTAAAAAGAGAATTTTAACAAATTTAAAATTCAAATTTTTTTTATTTTTTAACTCTGTAATTAAAAAAAGATCTTTTACCTATTGAGGCTTGTCATTTTTATGGTAAAGGTAAGAGGTTTTTCTAACTTATTTTCTACATACAGTATATGTTTTTTATTTTGGAATAAGTGATTTACTCTAAATGTTATATGTTTCCTCTATTTGGAAATCATATATTTTTAAAGACATACTGCATGCCAGTGATAAGTTGCTCTCATTTAAACTGGCATTGATTTTCTCAAGTAACTCTCAATTCTCTGGCTTAGTATTTTGGGCTGAACCCCACTGGCTTATGTGGCTTATGCCACAAAATGTGGCATTTTGTGAAATTTCCATGATTTCCAAAAGCAAAAAACCAGTTTGAATCATCTTTTCAGTATCATCTGTACATAATTCCCTGTACTATGACAAGATCAAATTGTCTTTTGTAGTTAATACTTTATTTTCAAAACCTTTATAATAATAAACACTAGATTTACTGAAGATTCTGACCCCATTATTAGTTTATTTCACAACTGGATATTTTGAGGCAATAATTAGTAATTTTCAAGTACATCTGACATATTTACTGTGACTTAAGACTCACTTTATTAGGTTTTATTTGTTTGCTTTTTAGGAAATCTTATGAGTCAACTTTTATCAGTCAGGTTTTCCTGGGACACTCATAGTCTGAATAAAATAGACTAATGAAACTGTTTTATATTAAGCTTTTTAATGTAAATTATTGAACTAATAATTGCTTAAAATCCACCAAAACTATTAATGAGGTGAACATTAGTTTCCTTTTCAACAAAATTCTCAACCCAGACATAAACATGAAAACGTCTGTCAAATATTTCTTCAACGTTAGTAGTGTATAAAAGAAAAAGAACAAAATTGGGCAAATTATTCTGTAATTACTGTATTGTCACAGTTATTTCTTCTAAAATGTATATAGTAAAGCTTTATTAAAAAGATGTAACACTTTAATCATCAATTTATCAAAACATCAAAAATTAAAGTTCTCCTTCAAATAAGGGATGGCTACAAAATAACCCACTCAGCTCAGTTTTAAAAACTAGTATCTTCTGTGATAATTACAAATTAATTTGTGAATATAAAGTGATATATCTTTAATGAGACTTACAAGGAGAGAAAGAGACTTGACATTAAATTCACTGAACCTCCTAGGTTTGGAAAAATTGACAGTTATAAAAGTGCATATTTTTAAAAGCTATATGCATTCAATCTAATGAGGTGTGTATAAGATATGGTAGAATAACTCCTCACACAAAATAATCAGTAGAAATATGACTTTGCTCAAAATTCAAAGGATTCTTTTTTCCTCTATAAGAGGTATTTAATGGCATTCAAAAAATGTAAAAAATACTAACAATGCTGTTTAATGGAAATGTCATTATATTCTAAAATGTTTTAAACTTTCTATATCAGATATACAATTCAATTTGAATTAAAAACTGTATTCAATTTTCCTATCTACCATGTAGGTATAAAATACTTAAAAATAATTTTTAAAACAGAAATATTTTAATTTTCCATTCAAGCTCACACTCCTAGCATGAGAGAATTGGAACATTCTGGACAATTTTCTTATTTAACACCCCTGTTATACTAGTGTTATTCTCTACCATGACTATAAAAACTAGTACCACATCTTGGCCCTAGAAAGGGAGTTTACTTGCTTTGGTTTTCTTTTTCTTCTCTTTTTCTTTCCTTTTTTGGTTTTTTGAAACAAGAGAAATCATTCCACTGGACTTCATTATTATGACTTAGCCAACTGTAACGTCTTTATTACTTACCATTCACTCTCACATTGTACTAATAATTGTATTACTTTAAAATATGTTCACTGGTTACAATAAACACTGGTCAGTAAACAGAAAATGATTTTCAATCTAAAATACCTGAATCCCTAGAAAAGAGTGACTAGATTTTTTAAAAATTAGTTACGCTGCAAGGAGTTTGCATTTTGTGAAGAAAATATGAAAGGATTACTGTGTCATATAGAAATAATTAAGTCATGTATATACAAGTGTAAAACTACCATACCAAACTTTTGAAATAAACATTTAAAACAGAGACTTTAGGGGGACTAAAAGGAAATGAGAGCTACATTTCTTAAACTAGTACAATTAGCAAAATATTTTAAACTAATTAAAATGAACTTTGTGTTTCATCCCCATGGCAGTTTTGTTTACCTCTTTATAACCTCAAACTTTATTACAAAATGAGTGTCCTTGATGTGTTTCTTTATCCCTACCCAACTGCAAAGATGATGTTTTCAAGCTATTTCTACAATATGAGAATTTTATTAATTATTATTAATCAAACTATTTTAAACTAATCACAAATACAGCAAATGTCTCATTCCTAAAAGGTATTAATGTTCCTTAACATCAAGCAGAAAGTTATATTTTCAAACACAAATTGTCTTGATAAGGAAATTCAGGACTCATTTGAAATCTATTCACCATCTGGAAAAATAACTTTTTTCCAAGTACTGGCTGGAACCCCCACTTCAAAGTGGCTATGTCAGAAGTTTTTTCTTCTCCCAGGCCCCTTTTGCTGAGCTTCTGACAACAGCAAATCCCAACTCGGGGGAATGCTCTTTCTTCTGAATTTATTTTCCCAAATACTTTTGTCCCTAAGGTTAACTAACACACCAGAGATTTTCAATACCACAGTTTTTGTCAGAAAGCCAAGAGATCCTACTGAATTTTTCTGTCTACAAAAATTTTCTGTATCTTCCACATTAACCCTATTAAATTATACAGAATCAAGTGTGACATATGAAACTACAAAAAACTAAACTATGAAAAAAGTAAGGTACCAAATCACATAGATCTTACTATCCTTTGTTTGTAAAACAGTCATGTGTCAGGATGTAGACTACCCCAAAAGAAATGGGTAACACCAAGTTCCTCTGAGGAGAGGCAGTGGAGAATGGAGGAGTGAGAGCCATCGTTTTTCACTGGATTCCCTGTGGTTGTATGTGCCTCTTTTTGTTTTTTCTTTTTCCCGACTGCCAGTATTATTTTAAAAAACAAAAACCAACAAGAAAATATTCCTGAGAAATGAATTTCCTGTGAAATCCAATTTAATCAGTAGTTTTTAAGAATCCTCTAAGTATGAATTTCCATACACAACTTTGGCAGACCATGATCTGCAGAAATTAATAAAAATCTTCAATGGACTATCAACTGGATTGTTTGATTTGTGTCTCATATAAACATACAAATACATCCTTCAGGCTACCGCTATTTTCAGAATCCTCCACACACATCCAAATAGTGTTTCCAGCATGAAGATATATAATTTCTAGAATGAGACACAAATAATTGATATGGATAAATGTTAAAGATTAGATTTTTTCCTTCTAGAGCTGTTCACCTCCAGCGAAGAAAGTTCCTAAGTAGTCAGAAAGTGACTATCTATAGAGAATCTTCAGATATGATGAAGTAGTTTTCTTAAATTTAAAGATGGAAAGATTCCAGGTGTGAATGCACTTGTAACGGTATCCAATGTTATTGAAAAACAAAATAAGCAAGCAATAAATTACAGCAGTATAATCACTTGATGTAAACTGCTTGAAATGCACAGCCTGAAAGTAGATAAAATAATGATCTGAAAAAACTATTATAAACATTTTTTCCATTTGGACAACTAATCAACATAAAGATTATGATAATGGGTTGCATTTCTGAAATATATTTGAATTTGAGAAATAAAATATGATGGTTCACAAATGACTTATATATTCTTATACATTGTAACAACTGTTTTTTACTTATGCTGTTGTTTCTAGGAAAAGTTTGAAATGACTTTCTACTATTTTTTATTTAAGTTAATAAATACCAGCAAACAATACAATTTAAATTAAACCAAAAACTTAAAAGCCAAACTGTTGTTTTCAGAAGGATCCAAGCAAATGCTGAAACACATACATAAATGCTTCTTTGTGTATCATTAATTAACAAAAATAAGTAGGTAATTCCAGTGCAGGTGAGGATGAAGACCTAGCCCAAGTATGAAGTTCAGGAAAGACCTGCAAAAGTAGTAGCATCATGTTAAAATTGTAGCAACACTAATCTTACTAAGTTAATTACTAATGTCTGTAAATAATTCATGTAATTTTGAATTTTCTTCTTTCAGTAAATTACTCTAAACACTTGGCTAGTTGTCCTTTTCTTCAAATAGGTGACCATATGGCTTTTTCCTCTCCTGGCAAGGGCACATTCCTTGAAAAACTACACTAAAATGAACACAAAAATGATTAAAACAATAAGATCAAAACCATTCTCACCAAAGGGTTGAAACCAAACAGAAAAAGGAATCAGAACACCGTTCTTGCCTTCATGACATGTGCTGGCAGGCTAAACTTAAATTGTTTTCACACATCCTTTTCTTCCTTTTTATTTTAAAATAATCAAAACATCTTGCTTAAGAAAACAGTCTCCATGTTTTTCTTTCTCCTGTTCCAGTCTCTAGGAAATCTTAAATCTTCGTTTTGCTTTTCTTTTTTTCACTGTAAGATTGTTTTCAAAATTTAGTCAATATGCTTTGCACACTTTTGTTATATTCTTTGTCCCATTCAGTTCATAATGTTTACATTCTTCTTTGCTGTGCAGCAGGTAAATTTACAAGTCAAAGGATGACAAGGTTTCTAAAATCAGTTTACCTGTGGTTTTGTACTTTTCAAGAAAAATTTCCGTTATCACCTGATTTCTGCATTCATCTTCACATTCCTTGAACAGGTTCTATTTTCCAACGACATCAAAAAGACTCCTTGGAAACTAGAAATGTTTGGAATTTCAAGGATTCTTTTTTCTTTCCTTTTTGATCATGGAAGTAATAAATCCTAAATCAGATATTTAGACAATTACGAGGGCAGGAGGAAGAGAACGAGAACAAAGGGAAAGAAAGCAGTAAAAAAAACTTTACAGGTGCAAATTGAACATTAAACAAGTTAGCAAATAAAAACATACCTTCTTTCCCTGCTCAATCTCCATCCCCACAGAGTAAAATCAGAATACTTACACGAGTGAGCATCTGTGTATTTGTCTGTGTCTGTATATGTTTTCTCTCTTCTTTGGATTTGGATACTTTGAGCTAATTTGGAAGTGCCCGTTTGGTAGCCCACAAAGTGATGCTTAAGGGTCTAAAGATGCATAAATTAGGAAGCCCTACAATAGCAGAGGACGGTCATTGTACCTCTTCTCTTTATGTGCTCTTATCCTGGGACCCAAGAGCCCCCCCCCCCGCCTTTTTAACACTTTAGATGATGGAGCAAGTGTGGGGCCAGTAACTGGAGAGGACCAAGCGCGCCCTGAAAACTCCCCTCCCCGAGATATACTGCACTCTGCTATGAAGTCACTTTAGGAAAACTGGAGTCTGGAAGAGGACCAACAGGGAGTCCTTCACGACCAGCCTCGACGCCAGCCTCTGAGTTTCTCTGGTGGTCCAGGGCTGGGGTAACTGCCTCGGATAAAGGCGCGAAGGATGGAGAAAGCAAAAGGGGGTGATCTTTTCATGAAACATCCAACTGCCCCTTCTACTTTTTTTGCCTCCGTTATGGGGAGAGGAGGCGAGAGAAAAAGATGTCAATGATCATTGTTTGCTCGTTTGGGATGTTGCTCCGCCCCCCGAGTCTGTCGTAAATCTGGCGCCGGACTAAAATAAACCCCAGATCCCGCAGCTCGGAGGGCTCGTTGAGCCGCCAACTCCGCGTCACAGGCGCTGCCACTGCGGCCGAGGCGGCGGCTACCGGCGGCCGCCG
>NW_003852531.1:3378679-3401340 GCF_000181295.1 Otolemur garnettii | reverse complement strand
CACCTACCACATGCCGCCGGGCGTCTCGCAGTGCCCGCACGGCGCCATGGGCGGCTACTGCAACGGCGGCCTGGGCAACATGGGCGAGCTGCCCGCCTACACGGACGGCATGCGGGGCGGCACGGCCGCCGCGGCCACCGGCTGGTACGGCACCAACCCGGACCCGCGCTACTCGTCAAGTGAGCGGGGCCAGGAGCGCGGGACTGAGGGCCGGCGGGCGGCGCGGGCATTTCCCGCCACAACCCCGGGCGCGGGGCGGGTGCGGAGGTCGGCGCGGCGTCCTGGGACGCGGCGAGGGCGCGCGGAGGGTGCTGGGGCCAGGGGCGCGCTGCGCAGGGGGTCCTGGGAGCCCGCCGGCACCCGGCGGCGTCGCGGCCGCGGCGGCGGGAAGAGAACGGCGGCGGCATTGACGCCCGGCGGGCCTCTAGTTCACCAGCCTTCCCCTTGCGCCCCTCCCCAGTCTCCAGGTTCATGGGGCCGTCGACAGGCGTGAACGTGGCCGGCATGGGGTCGCTGACGGGCATCGCGGACGCAGCCAAGTCTCTGGCGCCACTGCACGCAGCGGCCGCGGCGCCGCGAAGGAAGCGCCGCGTGCTCTTCTCGCAAGCGCAGGTCTACGAGCTGGAGCGACGCTTCAAGCAACAGAAGTACTTGTCGGCGCCGGAGCGAGAGCATCTAGCCAGCATGATCCACCTGACGCCCACGCAAGTCAAGATCTGGTTCCAGAATCACCGGTACAAGATGAAGCGACAAGCCAAGGACAAGGCGGCGCAGCAGCTTCAGCAGGAGGGCGGCCTGGGCCCGCCGCCGCCGCCGCCGCCGTCGCCGCGCCGCGTGGCGGTGCCGGTGCTGGTCAAGGACGGCAAGCCGTGCCAGAACGGTGCCAGCTCGCCCACACCAGGCCAGGCCGGCCCGCAGCCGCCGGCCCCGACGCCCGCGCCCGAGCTCGAGGAGCTGTCGCCGAGCCCTCCTGCGCTGCACGGCCCCGGGGGCGGCCTGGCGGCCCTGGACGCGGCCGCCGGGGACTATGGCAGCGGTGTGCTGGGTGCTAACCTGCTCTATGGCAGGACTTGGTGACCGCGCAGGCGCCCAGGGATGGGGGTCGGCCTGCGATAGGTCTGCAAGAAACTGCCAGAACGGATGGGGGACATGTGCGGAAGCTAACACTTGGGGTACACGGGAATAAAAAACGACAGGGTCTCGGAGAGGGGCAGACTCTGATCCTCTTTGCTGGGAGTCGGGGACAGAGACAGCCCCGGGACCAAATACTGTAACATCACACACACTAGGAGGCTTTTAGATGGTGATTTTCTCCTTCCACAAGTTCCCAAATTATGCGAAAAGCTGGCAGAGTTCACATCCACCAAGTTTCTAAAACCACAGCTCTCAAGAGTTCTAAAATTGGAAACTTTGTTGGTGTTTGTAGTTGGAAAAATCAACCTATCCTCATTAACTTAACAATTCTTTTTGAAGTGGAATTTATCACGAGAGATTAATTTTCAAAGGCTCCCAGTGCAATTTTATTAATACTTGATTGAAAGCCAATTACGGCAGTTCAAGGTGGATCGTATACATAGCAACATTATTGCAGAGAAATTATTGCCATTTAAGTAATAGAGCAATGGAATAATCAAAATATCGATATATACGTCTGTTTAGCTTTTGTAATTCAATGCTGATTTCAAAATGTTTTGATCAGTATTTGGCAAATGAGTCTGTATTACCCTACAAGAAGATTCTGTCCCACTAAGATGCAGCTCACCGTAAGAGAAAACAAGGTGGTACGCTTCCTTGTATATCGCATCCGTCTCCCAAAATCAACTGATAAAATAAATGCACCCCATCTTTCCATAGACATGGTATTTACTCTTCTTGAGGTATTTCTTTTCTGAATTTGAATACCTTGATAAATTACTCAAATAAGCAAATAACATTGCTAAAATTCATATCAATCTGTATTTCAAAGCACATCGAGAAGAGGTGATTTGTTGAATTGTAATCAAGATATAAAGGATAACTAAAATATTTATAATTTTCATCATATTTAGAACTTAACAGGAGTTGTGTTGAATTTATTGGTGTTTTATTGTATAAATAATGTATTTACTCTTTAATAATATACCAATCTATATTTCCTATGCCTCAAATGGATATTTAAATATAACTTAAAAGAACCTTAAGTACTTTTTTTCTAAAAGTCAAGTGGTCTTTTCTTTTTCATTAAGTGTATAGGGTTTTGTGGTTTTTTGTTTTTTTTTTTTTTTACCCTAGTTGGCATGATATGACACCACAGCTCAGTTTACTTATGACTTAAATAACTGGTATTGGGGTAAAAATACTAAAAGCTGACAAATGTGAGCTTATAAAATTAGCGAAAAATTAAAGAAATAGCATGATTAAACATTTACAAATGATCAAATAGTTACAGTTTTAGGTTTTAGAATTACAGCTTGGGGATGAATCAGTTCACTTCATTATTACAGCATTTTTCTAAATGTGCAAAGTGAATCCACAGGAAGGTGTGTTAGAAGTTAAATTTGTACTTTCTGTAACCTGTGTTTTATATAGTAATTTAAAAGAACTCCAGTTCCTTGGGGGCGGGGGGAGGGGGGCAGGGGGGCACTAAAGAAACAAGGGAATCACCCTTTAAGAAGAAATAATTTAAGCAAGTTAGTATGAAAATGGTGCAATACACCTACAGAAAATTCTCCCAACTTGGTTTTTTGTTTATTAATGGAAGTGACTTTAGAAATGTTAACCACGCTAACCATTACTAATGTGCCAAATTTCAAAATGCTTGTTTGTGAAACCATTATGATAGTTTCCCCATCATAGTACCAGAATTCTGAAATTTTACTTTTATAAAACATGTTCTAAAAGGCCACATAGTTTATAATAATTGCTTTTTTTTTTTTTTTTTTTTTACAGACCAATACAATACCTTATGGCCTAAAGGTTGGAGGTAATCTATTTAAAGAAAATTTATGGCCTGAAGGTTGGAGGTAATATATTTAAAGACAATCTTCCTACTCAATTTTTTCTCCATAATTTATTTCTGGAACAAAGAATACCTTCAACTAAACAAGTGAACTCTCTTTCGAAAATGTCACCATTAAAAAGAAACAACTTTTTAATATAGTATTTTCTGAAATACTGGGGTAGGCATTTGGTTTTTCCTTTCAGCATTCTTTTAAGTTGTAAAAGATCCAAGTGAGAAGTAATTGCTACAGAGGACTTAACATTATACACCCAGAGACTGAATTTAATGTATGTACATCTTGAAATTAGGAGGTTTATTTCCTGAAACATTAAAATAGAAAATGTTTTTACTATAGAATTCCATGTTCTGATTAATGCAAGACAAGAGCTTTTTTCTTCTTTGCAATTAGTGCTGTGCAGATCTTTTATAAAAACACAAACGGCCAGACTAGGTGAAACTCATTAACTGAAGAGGAGGATAAGTGTCTCCACAACCACTAGGGAGGATTGGTGCAGGGTCTGAGTGGAACAAAGCCCCTTAAAGTTTAGCAGAGGCCACAGCAAACCTCAGTTTCTGAAATGCTAACTTTGCAGATGTGACATTTTCCTAAATATTTTGGACTTTTACAACAATATAACTTATCTTTTTTAATTGAGGCATGGAAACCAAAACCCAGAATCAAAGTTGCAGAAAGGAGGGACAGGGATTACAGGTACTTTTCTGTAAGCTGTGTTGGGTTGTAAATTAAAGTGTTGTGTGTGAGAGAGAGAGAGAGTGTGCAAGTTTTGAAGGACACAAGGGTATTTTGTATATGGAAGGGTGGGGGTGTAACCGAGTTTTTTCTATTTAAGGCTTTCCTTAGAACTAAAAGCTAACGGACACATCTAGTAGTCAGAGTTCTATCAATACAGATGTGTTCAAACTATCCTGCTAGTGGCTGTTTACTTTCAATTAAAAGCAAATCAGAGACTCCGTCTTGTTTACTAAATGCAAGCACCTTCCATAGACTTTGTTAACAGCATTTAATACTAATGATTTAGAAAGACTTTTAGAATAAAATTGTGGGCCGTAATTACACAAAGACCTACCAACTGGGTCTTAAGATATGAATTTGTGCCTAACCAAAAAAGTATCATGTGATGGCCACACATAAATTTCAGACGAGTTGGAAGCATGGATGATATTCCTCAGCTGCTTAACATAACATTAACGTTACCTTGAGTCCAGTATTTTGAAACACTGTGGCTTGCCATTCTCACACTCAGTGTGACAAGGTAATAGATACATTTTCTAAAACATAAGTAATCTTTTACTGCCAGCCAGAATTAGTATCTGAGAAAGTTTCGAAGAAGATGCCCAGACCCCATGGGAACCGCATCCACATGGCATCAGGAATTCACTCTCTCCAGTAAGTATTGAGGTAACTTTGTGATTCAAATTCACTTTAGTTTTTATTATTTTTAAGTTTACAGGTAATAAAAGTTTCCATGAGAAGTTTTTTTTTAATATTTTATTTGGTTTTGTTTTAGAATGTTTACAAGTAAATGCCTTTTATGTCTTTAAAATTCCATGTAACCTCTTATTTCAGTTGTTTAGCTCACTTCTAATAAAAGTTTAAGCACTAACATTGCCTAAATTTAAGCTGTGCGATCTATTTTGCAGTAGTGAACAGCTCTATTCCCACTTAAAGCGTGTTCTCTCTTGGTCCTCCTTCCGTAAATACGGCATCGGGAAACAAGACACAAGTATGCCTATTCAACTTTACCCGGAGAGGAGGAAAAAACCCTCAGAGAATGGGCCGTTTGTTACTAAGCTTGTCTGTTGACCTTTTCCTGGTTAGAAATAGAGCGAGCGATCTATCTCCAGGAGTGGAGTGGCGGGAACGCCGCTCCAGGGACCCTTTGGGCAGGCTGTAGGCGGCGAAGGAGCGGGACGGAGCTAGACAGCCGCTCCGCTTTTGGGAGCCGGGACTGAAGTCGACTTTTAGATTTGAATGCATAGCTAACAATTCGGCTACCTTCAGACCTAGAACTTAAAAGAGCAGCCACAAGAGGAAGAACATTTCCAGTATTTTCTTACAGGTGCGGTGCTTGCGTTTGTACAGGGAGTGGAGACGGAACTGGGCAAATTGAGAAGCTACCCGGGAAACAGATGCCAGGTTGGGGTTCGGAAGTCGGACCTTTTCTGCACCCGCCGGCTCAAGCCGCCAGCTCGCGGGGTTCCCGGGCTGGCAATAGGCGGGTGTCTGGGGGCGCCGAGCAGCGCGAGGGAGACCTGCGCGCCGGGCACGTGACCCATATGCACCGAGGGCCCAGCGCTTCCCAGCCCATCTTTAAAGAAAACTGGGGCCAAGGACCTAGGACCTTGACTCCGAGAAGCCAGCCAGTTCTCGCTGCACCATCCCGCCGCCCCTGGGCGGGCGCTGCTCCGTTCACCGCAGGCGGCGTCGCCGTGCCCTGCACCCGGGGCCCTTCTGTCCAGCGCGCGCTGCCTGGGGCGCCCAGCCAAAAAGGGAGCGCGGGATCCCCGGGGCCACCAAGCCTGTGCTTGACGTCCTGCGTCATCGTGTGAAAATTAACCTACAGGTCGTTACACCCAATTTGGCTTTGCAACGCTAATGGCAATCTAATACCAGCTTGTAGACCGCTTTGTACATTAACATACGTTACCCGATTTGATCTATAAAGGAAAGACAATTGCTAAGTACAGGCCCTTAGTGCCACAATAGTGAGGGTGCCTCCAGGTTCTAAGATTTAAGGGAAAAAAAATATTTACTGATAAGAAAGGCTGAAAAAAAGTGCCGTCTAAATATAACTTAAGTACAATTTAACTACTTAAAATTGGCCCATTGACTTTATTTTTACATCAAAATTTGAAGGTATGTACAGCCTATTCCATTCACGGCTCCAAAAAACATTTTACTTGTTGAAATTAACAGGGCATTTTTCTGGAAGGTTTACACGTAGGGAAAAGCTGGAAAGTGTTGGAAGACCAAGGAACGAAGGAGTGTTGTGTGGAGCAGGGCCTGGGGTGTGCTCAGCTAGGGCAGTCCCTCGGGGCACACCACCTGCCCTGCAAAGGAAATGTAGCTCTCATTTCTTCCATCAGGGCTTCTGCTGAGATGTCTTTAACAGAATTAAAAATAGCAGCCTCATGATAACTTAAAATAAAACAAAGGTCTGAGAATATATGAAGGGAAGAAGAGTATGGGCTCCTTTGGAATACACAGTATTTATTTAAAGACGGCTATCCATTTTGTAATATTTCAGAAGATGCACTTACAAAGAAATTTAACAGAAGGTGTTTATCACTGGAAAGTCAAGCGAAGGAGATATATAATGGTTGTGTCCTTTTGTCTCAACGATAAAAGATCCTGCTCTATTCACCCATTATTAGCAATGAACTCAATAGCTTCAAAATTCTTTCCTATTTAAGATAAGGTGAGTTTTCCTCACATAGCCCAAGATTACAAGTGTGCTTCAGTTGAATATTGAAGCAAAAATATCCTAAATCACAAGGTCAAAGAGAAACTTTTCATCTTTATTTTAGGCTGAAATGGAAAAATAAAAACAAAGTAGCAAGCTTTTACATGTGTCTAAGTTTGTTTGGGCAATCAAATGAAAATGGTGGATATTAAGTGCTGTATGTGAATTCCTAACATATTTAAGGAACCATAGTATGTGCTTAGTAGCAAAGAAAAAAAAATGAGTACAAATTGAAATCTATAGACTATTTAGAAATTAAACTTTTTTGAAATATTTAAAACAAATCCTTAATACTAGAGCGTAAGTCTATATGAACTTTGTAAAATTGTATATGATTTATTCTCAGAAAAGTTTTATAGTTAGCCAAAGTGTTAATAAGAAAGTGTAAGTTTCTGTTGGATTGCCTTGCTGACCATATCCCCTTAAAATCTACTTCACTGCCTTGCAGTTTTTTGTAAAAGTTGATTTAAAAAAAAATGCTTGTAGTCAAGATTTTCAAAGCTGAAATACTATAAAAGAAAAAAAAAAAAAGCACAAGACCAGAGTTTTTAAAGTTTCATTTTATTTTTTTACTAAAGTCCAGAAATTTCTGTAGGACAAGTACATGAATGAAATGTTTCCAAAGAAATACAGAACAATATATACTCTAGTGCGCTGAGGGTTCCAGCTCAAGAGTGCATACCTAATTCTTGTGCATTAAAAATCAGCATGGATCCTAAGATGATCTAGAATACACTGTGCTTTGAAATCCACAGCAGGTTTGATTTTTAACCATAATGAAAAACCAGTTCTCCTGTTCCATCAAATATGTTTTGCAAGCAATAATAAATTCAGATCCACTGTATTATGCAACACACATCTTTGGAAAGCAACATAAACAGTGAGATCAGATCAGTAGAAATATACACTGTTAAAAGAAATACACAAAGTACTGCAGTTTTATTAAAAACTACTACTTGAGAAAGAAATCTCCTTTCCACAAATAGCATAAAACTGTAGAAGGATGAAAGGATTTGGGAAAGCTTTACAAAAGCTTAATTCCAACTGTATCTTCCTGAGGGTGGCGGCAAAGGATATTTCCTTCCTTCTCTGGGATATCCCTGAAAATAAAGAAAAGAAAGAGTTTATTTTCTAGATTAATACCCTTGCAAGTAAGTTAACTTTACATCTCTAAAGAAAAACACATCATAAAGGAGGGGGAGTATGTCTTAAAAGTATGGCACACAGAAAGTCCCCAAAACAGGTGCTTTGATCCACAGCTTGAACACAAGCTTGTTGCAAAGTTGGAGACTTAGCACAAATGTGACCATTGAAAGCTAACCCCCAAAGTCTTAATAACCACACTTTAAAAATTCCCTAAAATGCACATAAATTTACTATACGTAAATACACTTTGTGTAAGCAACAGACAAAGACCATTGTTCTCAATTTTCCCACCACCACTACCAGTAATTCAAGTCACACAGTGGTAAAGTATGCACATCTCTGTAGACATATTACACTATATGTTGGTCAACTACAAACATTTTGAAACAGACTGTGTTATGGTCCATTATTTCACTTCCAAGAAACACAGTAGACAGAGTCCTTTCTGGTTCACCTGTGTAAGTTTCAACTTGCTGGGCTTACCGGTGTTGCTGGGAGGGCTTCATTTCTTTCCAGGAGGACAGATTTTACGTTTCCTGATTTTTGTGTATCTCAAAACTTTCATAATAACTCAGATATTACACTAGGAAAATCACTTTGCTTAGCCAAGACACGAGCTTGCTAATAAGCCAGTTAAGGCCAAATAACCAATTAATTCTACAATTTTTTTCTTTAGCAATTCATAATAGAGCATTAAGTACCACCAAAGTTAATATAAGGAATTAGTGGTGACACGCATACCCTTTTATGCTTGCAAATAACATTTCTGTATAACGGAAGATAACTGTAACATCCCTTCATCATCATCCCCTTTCTAGGCCTCCAGGACTCTGAAACAGACCCCTTCCCCGATTTCACCCCTCAGAGCACATTTTATAATATGAGCCACAGTGTAGGCTAAGGCTTTGTTCAGTCATATAAATTTTACTATAAATACAATGAAGTCATGATTCTGTTTTTAACAATGAACTTATGCAGTTTCATAATAACTTCAACAATTGTGATTTAATAAAAAAAAAAGGTATCTCTGAGAAAAAATGAATATACTTCCAAAAACTCCTAAAGGAATGATAAATTTATTAATTGGTTTATATCTTCTAAGCTATAACAGCAAAGAATTCCTTTAAAGGGATGAACTCCTTTGAAGGAGACAGATGATGAACTGCACTCACTAGGCAGCCAGCCCAGAGCTCTGCTGCCAAACTCTATAGAGTTTTGAGATTTCCAACTCAGAAAATGAAGTGATTGGATTAAACATTCTCCAAGATTTCTTCACGTTTTAAATATGTCATTTCAAAAATGCTCATTATTTAATTAATTTATTTGACTAGTGCTGTCTAGACTCTAGTAACATAAACAGCCTCAATTTTCTGATACAATTTTTTGAAGTCTTGGGTTGAACTAATTAAAAGCAAAATACTGTGAAGTGATTTAAATGAACTGCAACAAAATCCCCTCAAAAGGCATGAACTATTTGCAATTAAGGTGATTATTTTCCTGTAAGGTGGACAAAGACTTGTAAGAATACATCAAAAAGTATAAAAGAAGATTTCCTTAGATTTAGAGGAGAGATCTTATAAATTAATATGCAAAGCACTGCAAAAGACCTGTAGGCAACACCAGGTAAGCAATTTTAAAACCACTTCACATCACTGCAGGTGCCAAACTCTACAAACACTACATACTCTGAATCACAGCATTCCAATCTATTCTCTAGTAAAGAGTCCATTAAAGAGCAGTAAATACTGGCCAGGGTGTCAAATTGCTGGAAGAAAAATTATGCCAAATAGATCTCAGTCTTACATGCTCCTAAAACTGATGCTGTAAAGAGAAGGAAATTAAGCTTACATCTACTAAATTTGTCCAGGAATTATGATACTCTTTCAATGATAACAGCTGCTTTCATTTACTAGAAAAATATATGGAAAATTAACAAGAGTTTTCTTTTTTTCCATGAGAAAAGAATATTAGATGCATCAAGACAAGATGCATCAAGAGGCGGCTGTAATTTGAATAAAGACAACAGCTGAAAAGGGAGATTCTTACTTTTAGCTTCCAGAAAACTATCATCTACTAAGTGGGGCCTAATTTCTATTAACAACCAATATCTTTAAGAAAAAACAGTATGGATTGGTGACTGAATATACTTGGCATTATTACCTTAACTGCTATGATTAAAAGCTCTAGTTTCTGGGCTGGAAATTGTTCAGCATCTTTAAGGTATAAAACCCCATTTAGTGAGCCAAGTAGTCACCCTCTACATTTTTAATGATGGACCGAACATCTCTATAATGTTGGTAAGAAAATACGGAGTCCTGCGAGGCTTATTTAAATACAAAGTGAGCAACATGTTTCTCAGCTCGCACTGTATTTATTACCTGTCTCCCGCCACGATCATCTCGTCTGGGTGGATATCCACCAGGCCCTGCAATCATCTGGTACTGGTTCGGCTGGAAGGCTGCATTTTGGGTTTGGAGCATCCGGTTCCATGGCAGCAGAGGTTCAGCCCCAACGCCCCTGTGGAAAAACACCATGTTTGCATCAGAAGCCAGGCCTATCATGTAGCACAAAGCCTAAAACTAGTAGGTATCATCTCCAAAGTTTAGGACAATCCAATGTGCCCATCCCATGTGACACTCAGAGCCAGAACAGCGTTTATTCTCATACCCCGCACAGTATGACACAGTCTAACGTGTTCCAAGAAGCATCAACATTTATTACAAAGGGTGTTTAAACTACTGAGTTGATGGTCTGACTTTAAAAAATTATTTTTGTTTAGTTTCAATTGTGAAATTTCCTTTTTAGTCACTTAAAGATTTGTACCCAAGATCACCAAGTTGGCTACATTTAAGATGCTCTCCAAAGAGTAAACATGTACATGACAGGAGAATGAGGCTTTATTTTCAAAAATGTCCAGACTCCTTCTTGGATCCATTCTTTCTAGTTAATTGCAGGTTGCAAATGAATTCTTACTCCTGAGTATTTTGAATCCAGGGTAGGGGACTTGGCTGTTTTTTCCCATCCATTATTCTGTTCAATATGTCAGAAGGTCTGATTGGGAGGAAACCTTTTCAAGTTCTATTGATGCAGCTCTCAATTGACCACGGTGACCTAGCAACATGAGCACTAATTGGCATGGGCTGACTGGCATTTGGTGTACAGTTTACATGGGAACACAGATTCAACAGCTATTATAACCCAGTTTGCTGTCTCAGATTATTAGTTGAAAGAAATGTTAATTGTCTTTAAGTACCCATTTTAACTTTGTAGACACAAAGCAACAGGTATAATGTATTAAATCATAACTTAATTAAAAACTGTCACATAATGCAGCAAAGATATACCTTCTAAAGACAATCACCATTTCTCCTTGAGTCACTTTCTTCAACTTCCATTTTACAGAAGTCACTACAAAGAATAAACAGGAGTAAAATGCTCCAGTATATTTTAACATTAGAAACTTTGGGGCTATTGAAGATTTTAGGAGGAATTCAATAAAACTTTAAATTCAGTAAAGTGCTGACTAACTGGTATTACTTTATAACCCTATCAGCATAAGACTTTCACTTCCGAGGTCTCAGGGAAAAAAAAGCCTGAAGTTGGCCTCACTGGGTAATGCATTCTTCTAACAGCTATTCAAGCCTGAATCTATCCTCTCTAACTGCCCCATTCTCCTCTCTTCACTTGCAGCTTGCCTTCTCTTTATTAAAAAACACCAAAGATAATTTTTTTTTGTGTGGTGGCTCGAAGAGAAGAACAGCTCTCTGAACAACTCTAGAAAGGCCAAAGCTATTCTTTACAGTTGGTGACTGAAACCAGAGCTCTAATATTTAATTTGCTGTAAGTAATTCTAGATAAAATTAAAAATAAATCTGTCTTATACAGAAATGCACATGTTTGGGGCTTTTAATTATTTTTCAAGTTCATTATTGGTACAAATATATTTTAGCAAGAACAGCTCTGTGTATAGAGACGGGAATGGTCCCTTCTGGTCTCTGCAGAGGGAGGTGCTAAGATTTGTGCTGTGATCAAGAAAGTTCATCAAAACTGGGCCATTAATGCAAACCCCATATGCCCAAAATGCAGCTCACACATTGCATTAACTAATCAATTTTTCTTTCTAGTCTTATAATGATAAAATTCACTCAACTAAGATTCAGGAAAATCTGCTGGCATGAATAATACACATTATAAGTACAATTTAAAATACTCTGTGCTCTAAAAAATAGGTTAGGAATGAATTCAGTTTAAAAACACATTTCTCCTTTTTCAAAATGCTTTTAAAACATTTTCGGCTCTGTGCCTGTGGCTCAAGCGGCTAAGGCGCTAGCCACATACACCTAAGGTGGCGGTTCGAATCCCCAGCCCGGACCGCCAAACAACAATGACGGCTGCAACCAAAAAATGGCCAGGCGTTGTGGCGGGTGCCTGTGGTCCCAGCTACTTGGGAGGCTGAGGCAGGAGACTCACTTGAGCCCAGGAGTTGGAGGTTGCTGTGAGCGTGATGCCATGGCACTCTACCCAGGGGGATAGCTTGAGGCTCCGTCTCAAAAAAAAAAAAAAATTTTCAAGGAGCTAATTTTTATGACAAAAATCATTATTAAAAGTAAACAGAACAAAAGAATGACATGTGCTGCCCTCTTTTTATGGGTAAATAGGCCTTAATTTCCACAAATTTACCTAATGTCTGTACTAATTATAATAATTTACAAATACAAACTGGAATTTGTCTACATTTAAGATCTGGAGTGGACACACTGAACTTGACATATCCTAACTTTTTAGAATTAGAGGTTAGTAACTGAGGTTAACTTATCTTTGCCATTTGCCAGACTGTTTTGAAAAATTATTAGCACTGTGAAGTAACTACTACCAATTTGGATATTTTTAATTTATACATATGGCAAATCAAGAGTTTTTGAAGATTTTTCCATGAATAGCTAAGCTTAATACCAGAACTTAAGTGCTGTACAGCTCTGCTAAGTATCAACACTAGGCTGTCTTTGTGAGGGGAGCAAGAGAGAGGGATGGTTCCTGTCGTTATTTTGTTTTTTTGAAGCACTATGGCATCGTAGCTCACAGCAACCTCAGCCTCCTGGGTTTAAACAATCCTCTTGCCTCAGCCTCCTGAGTAGCTGAGAAAACAGGCATATGCCACTACACCCAGCTACTTTTTCTATTTTTAGTAGAGACGGGGTCTTAGCTTGCTCAGGCTGGTCTCGAACTCCTGAGCTCAAGCAATCCACCCACCTTAGCCTCCCTGAGTACTATGATTACAAGCAAGAGCCACTGAGTCCAGCCCCTGCTATATTTTTATACCAAATGAATATATGGATTATAAATACTATCTCAAAGCTATGACGTCACAACACTCAGAGCAACAGAGTAAGACTCTGTCTCAAAAAAAATAAAATAACAACAGAAGCATCAGAAAAACACCCTCATCATTCTTTTTTCTGATCGGATTCTCTGCAAACATTCTAAACAGTACAACAGAAAATAATCCTGAACTGAGGATCAGTAAAACCTGTTTCTCAGAGGCATTCTTCTACTTAACTAGTCATCTCAGTGAAGTCGTGACAGTCTCTCTGCTGTCTTACTGAGCCTGACAGTTGTACTTACAAGAGCTTTGAAAATGCAAGCATTTAGGGTGATGTGATGCATCTGCCTCAGCTAATGGAGAATTTAGGAGAGCTGAATTTAAACTTAGAAATAAAATAGGACATTTCTTGACAGACCACAGTTTAAGACCTATAAAATAGAATTCTATTATATTCTTACTTAACTTTTGCTTTTCAGGCATGATTTTTAAATATCTAGCTAAAAACAAAGCAAAAAAATACACCCACAATACTTGTCCCTCGGCCGCTGGGTTCACAAAGTCAGTCAGAATAATATGGGTACTTGGCTAGGGCAGCATAAGAACAAGCCCCAGCAGACATCAGAGCCAGAGCAGGAACAATGACGATGAGCTTAGGAAACTTAACATACACAGAGGGAAAGGAAGCTGCTGGTGCTAAAGAAAGGGGGCCTCAGTAGCGGAAGGAGATCCTTCACTTCCTTTGAAGTCCTTATGGCTTTATACTATGCTCAGAGTAAATACTCTGATGAGTTTTGTTCCAGTGAAAAGTTTCTTGGTAAAGAATGGCATGAAAGAGTGACCTAAGGTAACCTGAACTTCTTGTGTGCCTCAGTTTCTTCATCAATAAAAATGCAAAAATAACACCATCTATTTAACAAGGAGTTGTTGGGAGGAATGAAGTCTCACTTATAAAAGAAAGTTAACACAGTGCTAACACTTTGTAAGCAGACAATAAACATTTGCAATTACTGTCAACATAGAAAGAAAATGATCAGTAAGATAAGTAAAACAAGTATATACAGCAGAAACCCCTGTGAGTTAACCACCCAAGGGACTAGAACAAACTGGTGAGCAAAAGGAATTAGGCCCACTGTGCTGATGGGCACATGTGCTGCATGGCTGGAGTATGAATATTAGGCCAGTGTAAGGAGGTGATCAGTGTAGGGAGGGGTCAACTACGGAGGCTCTACCGTAATTTAAGACAAATTTACCCCTTACTCATTTAAGTTGTTTGAATGGGATACCACTCTGAAGATAATGAAACAACATGTCTTGAGCATGTATACTAAAAAGAAAACATACATACACTGCCAAGCATATTACATTTAATGGGACTTCCAGTAGATGGCTGATACTATTAAGAAATACTGAATAACATGGTTTCTTTTATCTTTTTAAAGACAAAAATGAAATGAAGTTTTGGTGTCTCTGTAAACAGAGCTTTCTAAAAAGGAAAGAAACATTTATAACTCCACATAAGAAAACATTTTGTTCATTTCAGATGTGAACAGATTAAAAATTGCTAACATGCAGAGGGGAGGGCAGTAAAACAGATTAAAACTGGGAAGGCAAAAAAGGAAGCCCTTCTAAGATGGGGCTCAATTTGTTTCATTTCCTGACACTGGCAAAACCATCATACAATGGTTTTTTATGATACTTTTTAAGTTGCCCTTCAAAAAATTATTCTACAGATGTTAATATAATTATTCATAACGTGCCTCACTGTCCTGTTATACAGAGTCCATCTGACTTACGGGCATGCAACTTATCAATGGAAGAACACATGTCAAACATCCCTCGTTATGAAACCATGTCACATTCCTCCTAGTCCACGGTACTTATTAAGACTGCAGATCCCATAATCCTCTTCTGAGTCCCTTCTGCGTTTAATTCAGTTCAATCTTAAGTAGTTAAAGAAACTGTTTTCAGTGGCAACTAATAACTACTGACCTACAGTGACACTAGCCTACAATAGGCTTGGCAGCTCTGAAAAAGTCGTACCAAAGAAGCTGATTAGGACTTCAAGAGGTTTGTAGTAAGAATCAATGGATGGTCTGTACTAATGCTGCATTGCCACACAGAAATGATAAAAGTGGAACACCATTAGTTATGCCTCATTAAGCTGCACAACCCTTCTAAAAAGAAATCTGTTTAGCCTGACCAAAACCTAATGCAGTTTTAAGCTGTGTTGCATTTTTTAGGGCATCCCAAAAGCATCAATAAAATAAAGGCCAAGAACCAAGAAAAGCAGCAAAGTATATAAACCTGAGCCTTTTAATTAAAAGTATTAGCTATATATTTCCCTAATTATGGATGTTTTAGTTTCTAAAAAGCCCATAAATGCAAAATGTGAATGGGTGGAAGTATTTAAAAGTCATGTTTGCTTTATGTTACCTGTCAAATCTTTGCTGCTGGAAAAGGGGAGGAGGACCTCGCCAGGAATCCTGGGGCCTCATGTCTGGAAAATAAACGGAAGGGTTAAATAGAAGATTGTAAAAAGTAATCAACATTGAGCTCCCCCCATATTTTATAATTAAAAGTTCTTAGAAAAAGTCTGAGATAAAATGTAAACCATATAAACTAGCATCATAATTACACACACCACAAAGTAACCAACAGGGTCAGCAAATTCTTTGTTTCATCATTTTTCTTTTGCTAACAAAACATAGTTTTAGTGAACACACATTTCTCTTGCTGTGTGTTGTGTAAAGGCATATATAGTTTTAACATTTAATTTTATATACATACAAAAGGAAAGGGTTTATTTAGGTCTTTCCCATAAACCCAAACTCAATGAATAGAGATCTTGAAATTTTCCTCCTAACCATGTCAACTGTCATAGAATAGAAAGCACACAATCTCACCAACACAAACCAGAAAAACATGTTAATGATGGGGCCACTCACTTTTCCACTGTTCTCTGATAGTCAAACCTCTTCCCCCAAATATAAAGCTGAACTAGCAACAATATCTAAGCAGAAGACATAATCAAATAGCCCCTGCTCTTCTAAATAAACTGACGAGTAAATGGGTGTTAGAACACACCAGGACTTCTTGGGGCATTCAGTGGTGCTGCAGGTTGGTATCAACCACATAAACCAACCACAGCTGGCTGTTATCTCACCACCCCGTGACCTAATTAAAACAGCTGATTACAGAAGTTGTCTAACGTGTTTATTGTGTAAGGACAGTAACCTCTAGAATCCTAAGAACAAAGAAAAGGCTCACCATAATGAATTCAGGCTGACATTTTAACAGAAACACAAACAAGAATCATGTTTTTTAAACTTACTTTCTTAAAGAAAAGAAATGAAAGCTTATTTCTGGTTAGGAACCAAAAATAATCTGGTTTTCATTTAAAAAAAAAAAAAAAGAAAGAAAGAAAGAAAAGAAAAAAGTCAAGTCAGGCTTTAACAAATTCCCATGAAAAGAACATGGAACAAATAAGTATCTGGCTGATTCTAGCCCGAGACAGCTGGCTGCCTCTGCTCTGACTTCCTTCCGATCTGAAGACAGCTAAGAAGGCCAGAGTGGAGAAAATCTTCTACTTGTGGACAAACTACCTGAAGCAGAGCAGCCTTCTGCACCCACCACAGCCTTCCCCCCTGGGTCTGTGGCCGGCACAAAAAGTTTCCCACAGCCAAACTAGGAGACGCCTCTCTCAGTAAGTGAGGGAAGCCTTCCAACCAACTCTTATTTCTAGGCAGAATCCCATTCCGAGTCAAAAGAAGGGTGATTTCTCTAGCCAATTTGAATTAAGTCTCTTTTTTCTCTCTTAAAGTCAAACTACTAGCAGCCAAACTAAGTAAGAAGCTGGGGAGGCATCTCAGTGGTCACCATGCATGTAATGTGCTTTCAAAACCTGCATGGAAACACAGGGAGCTAATCACTACCCAACCCACAGAAAATGGAGGAGAAAGTTTACTATTCTAGGCCCAGAGGAAGTTCTCAATCAGATATTCATTATTTTCTGAAGGAGTAAAACCCAGAAATTCATTTATTGATTGACTGATTTGACTAGAGACAGAGTCTGACTGTCTCCTTGGGTAGAGTGCTGTGGTATCACAGCTCACAGCAACCTCAAACTCTTGGGTACAAGCAGTCCTCCTATCTCAGCCTCCCAAGTAGCTGGGACTACAACCTCTGGCTAATTTTTCTATTTTTAGTATAGTCAAAGTCTACTCTTGTCCAGGCTGGTCTCGAATTCCTGAGCTCAGGTGATCCACCCACCTTGGGGCCTCGCAAAGTGCTAGGATTACAGGCGTGAGCCACCACTCCTGGCCCAGAAATTCTTACAATAACAGTCATTTCATCTTACAAATGAAAATGGTTTATTTCTACGGAAAAACATAAGATACATTTAGGTACCTGAATATGTTATATGATTCTCATTGAGATACCACTTATGAAAACATAATCTACAAGTAAAATCAACACATACGTCACTTTTTCTGATCATTACTGTGTCAAACTTGAAGTCCACTGGTCCCTTCAGAATTCAGATCAAATATAAAAGTTAATTCAGTGAGAATCAGTGAAATTATTCCCAGAAGTATTTTATTTCAGTGCCTTTACATACACAAAATTAGCTAATAATACAAAAGTCAAAAGAAATACACTGAATTTCAGTCAGACCCCTGTTGACCTCTGCATTACACATAGCCCAGAATCACTGTGGTTACCCTGGAAACGGCCCTAGATGTCCATGATATCTCTTTGTGTATGGCATAATGCAAAATATAGTTTTAAATTAAAACCTAAACAAACTTCCTGAAACTTAAAATGGTGATGCAATTATTAAAACATTCCTTGAATTCAATTTAAAAAAAAAAGATCAAAGAAAAACATCAAGGCTATCCTTAAGCAAATTCTTCAAGTGGCTTCACACACTCTCCATGGTCCTTATAAAAACTTCCATACTGGATCCTAATAAATTTGAAATTGAAAAAAATTTTTAAAAATAAGGTAAAACAGTGCAGATGGCAGGAAAGCCATCATGGTCAGTAAAACATATTCATAACGTTCAAACACACTCAATGTTAGATTAAGGACAGCAATATTCTCTAGTAGAACCAGAATGTAAAGTTCACTAAGTATAAATGCTTTTTTTAAGAGAGAGGATGCTTTTCTGTAGTTTACCCATACACCTACAGATACTCTAAAAACAGCAAGCGTCCCTCCCCTTCACTCCTAGCGTGCTGGGTGCTTTTCTCTTTATTATCCCTCACTAGTACTCTTCTCACCTCCAAAACAATCTTTTTCATATAAACTCAGAATATGCAAAATAGTTTTTTAAAAAATTAAAACCTAAGCAAACTTTCTAAAACCTAAAATGGTGATATAACTATTAAAACATCCTTTGACTGCAATCCAAAAAGAAGAAAAAAAAAATCAAAGAAAAACATCAAGGCTATCTTTTTTTTTTTTTTTTTTGAGACTGTGCCAAGCCATCCCCCTGGGTAGAGTGCTGTGACATCACAGCTCACAGCAACCTCCAACTCCTGGGCTCAAGTGAGTCTCCTGCCTCAGCCTCCCAAGTAGCTGGGACCACAGGCGCCCGCCACAACGCCCGGCTATTTTTTGGTTGCAGCCATCATTGTTGTTTGGCGGGTCCGGGATGGATTTGAACCCGCCGCCTTAGGTGTATGTGGCTGGCGTCTTAGCCCCTTGAGCCACAGGCGCCAAGCCAAGGCTATCTTTAAATAAATTCTTTACATGGCTCTGAGTAAAATATACACATAAAGTTCTTGTACAATTTAAAATACACACATAAAGTTCACGTACATATATATACAGCCTTTAAGTACTCATAAAGCAGAAATATTTCCTGGCTGATAGTAATGAAGAAGATAGTAAAACAAACTTATCATCATTCATTTGTATGGCTCTAACAGAAGATCCATTTGAGAGGGAGGAAAACAATTCTGAGTTAGTGAATTGCACTTCAGAAGGAACAGCCAAGAGAGGAACAATGACAGTTAATTTTTTCCTTTGGTTTTTAAAAACTTATCCCTTTTCTAGAGCTCTAAGGCCACATAAACCAAGCTTCACCAATAGCTTTTCAAGTGACAATTTACCTAATCAGCATGGCAATCACAGAAAGGATTCCATGTTTACTGATTGCACTAATCAAAAATCACTTTTCAAATGCAGCTAATTGACAAGTTTACCAATTGAAATGAAAAGAAGTCACACATACGGTTCTCTGCGCTGCAGATACCAAATGCTTTATTGACGTGGAGTACTCAGAGTTGCACTTGATTCCAACAAGTTATCAGTACGCAGACAATTACTCATCAGCCAAAAACTGACACATCAAAGTCAAATCAACAACAATAAGAAACATCTACAGGAGACACTTAACAGGGAGTTGACAGTTTGACCAAATGGTCCTTCTTGAGTGTAATTTTGCATCACATGAGGAAAACAGTTATGATACTAAAATCATCTTAAGGCCAATTAAATGTTTTAGTACTCAATTTTGCTAAAATAATTTCTAATCAAATTTTAAAGTTCAAAATTCTACAAAAAGGAAAGCTGATCTTTTATCATTTAATACTTTCATAGTACTTACTATATACAAGGTACTGTTTTAAAACACTTAACAACTTAAATTCATTTAGTCTGGATATTCTGTGAGGTATTCATTTTCTCTGTTCCATTTGTAATGAAGAAACTGGGGCACTAAAACCTACCAGAGATCACAAGGTTATTAAAGGGCAGAATGAAAGCCAGAGGCGATGTTCTTTTAACCACTCACTCTCCAGACAGGACGTAATCTCCAAGTTTCACGTGCACTTACGCTGCCGGTTGAGGTGATACTTCCAGTTAATTTATTTTGTAAGGACCAGAACAGAACCACCCGCAATTTCTGTACTCAATCAGGAGGCTCAGAAATTTAGGACTTCAAGAAGACAGGATTAGGAATTTGGTTATCTACTCTCATCATTCTAAAAATTTAGGGGCAGCGCCTGTGGCTCAAAGGAGTAGGGCGCCAGCCCCATATGCCAGAGGTGGTGGGTTCAAACCCAACCCCGGGCCAAAAACTGCCAAAAAAATCACTTCAGCCCAGGAGCTAGAGGTTGCTGTGAGCTGTGATGCCACGGCACTCTACTTAAAAAAAAAAAAAAAAAAAAAAAAATTTAGAACTGAAATTATACATATATAAGACAGAAAGGAAAAATACCACACACTTTGAAAGTAAACATCTGACAAACGCAGGACTTATGGGGAGAAAATAAGAGAATGTCTTGGTTAACACTTTTGAATCTCTGCTCTTCTTTCTTTTTGCAATTTCTTGGCCTGGGCTAGGTCTGAACTCGCCAACCTCGGCATATGGGGCCAGCTCCCTACTCCTTGAGCCGCAGGCACCACCCTGAATCTCTGCTTTTTTTTTTTTTTAATTTTTTGGTTTTTGTTGCAGTTTGGCCGGGGCCAGGGCTTGAACTTGCCACCTTCAGCATATGGGGCTGGCACTACTCCCTGAGCCACAGGTGCAGCCTTTGAAGCTCTACTCTTTTTGAAAGAAAATGTCTACCCCAAAAGATCTGGTATAAAAAAACATCAAATACATATATATGTAGATAAAAGAGATTAAAGAAAAATCAGAACTAGATACAAACAGGGATGGATAAAGGATAGACTTATAGGTGGGAAAGGATTAGTTCCATATAAATCTAATAAATTTTTATTCTAGTAATTTATCTGTACTAATCTAGAAGTCCTTGACAAGAGACCACAAAATAAACATGCTAGAAAAGTCTGAATGACAATAAACTAAAAGAAAATAAAAATGAAGTCATATGTTGGACTGTCTATAAAGTGTATTGGGGGAAACATCACAAAACATGGGATTTCCTTCTTTGACAACAGGCAGCTGGGCTTATCATCCCTCGGTGACCATTCCGCATTAGGCTAGTTATTTATCTGACACATTTCTGACTGAAGTATCAGGGAATGATTAGTAAGATGACATGGTTGCCTTCTAAGAAAGCTCAACCTCTCACCCTAAGCTTTTCTAGATTCTCTTACAACCAAGGGCAATTAAAATTTATTAACTTACCCAAATCCCTTCTGAGCTTCCACATTTCTGACTTACACAGATGATTCCCAAATTTCTCTTTCCTCTCTCTTGAGCAAATACTGAACATATATTACCACCTGCCAGCAGAGGACTCTAATGTCTTTCAGGTATTTCACCTTCAGGAAGTCACTCATCTTTCACCCTCCAGGGTCTTCAAATTCTGAGAAAGGCCTCGTTAGTACCCTGGTGTCCATGGTGGACCCACAGGACTTGTCTTGATTCTCCTCTCTCTCCCCTCACTTTGCACACTCAATTACCCAGACTTTCAACCCTTTCCCCTCCTGCCTTCTTGACTTTGGATTTGCTTTGCCAAAGACTAGTTGGAATCTTCATCATCTCTCTGTAGCTAGAACAAACCAGAGTTATGGTTTTAGAAAGGAGCTTAAGAAGAGTTTTTAAAAGCTCTTACAAATAAACAGACCAGAACCCAAATTAAATCAACAATGGACAAGAGTCAATTTATGAAAGAAAAACTGGTGTTAAAATATCATTAAAATAACAACTGTTTAAAAATTATATCTTAAAACAAAGATACATTATATCTTTTTAACAGATTAGCAAGAACTTAAAAAAAAAATACCTGGTATTGGTGGGAGTGGGATATTAGACGTTCTCATATGCTACTAGAGGAAATATAATTTGGACACCATTATATGGAGGTTAATGTGGTGATATTTAACAAAAGCCTAAAAGTTCAGCATACTTTTTGATCTACTATTATCATTTCTAAAAATTTAGCCTGCAGTTGAGAAATATATTTTTAAAAGATTAGGAAAGCCCTGTATATTTATAAATTAAGCAATATATTATGCTTGTAAATAATCCATAGGTACATAATAACACAAATGGAAATCAGAAAAATACTAAGAACTGAAGGATAATGAATAAATGATATAAAACTTTGTGGGATAAGGATAAAGAGATCAGAGGAAAATTGACAGCACTAATAGGCATAGATTAGAAAAGAGATTACTAGAATATAAATGTTTTGACACAATGACTAAGCAAATGACATGAAATTTATGTGAACCAGCTTGATGAAAGTATTTCAAAATGTATATGAAAACACTACACTGTACCCCATGTTTGCATTAATGTATACAGCTATCATTTAATAAAAAAAGAAAAGAGAGATTAAAAATAAATTACCTAAGTCTCCATCTCATAAATTAGAAGAATACCAATTTATTAAGAAGGGAATAATGAAGACAAATGCAGAAATCAATTAAACGGAAAATAAACAGATCTTGATGGGGAGGAAAAAAAAAAATCAATGAAGCCAAAGATTAATGCAATGAGGAAGAGGGGAGGGAACCTGATAAAATTAAATAGGCTCTAGCAGTAGTAATCAAGAAAAAAAGTGACAGCATATTACCAACATTTCTAATGAATGTCAAAGTCTTACAGTTATTACAAAGATATTTAGAGCATATTACAAACAAATTTTGGCAATAAACTTGAAATCTTAGAATAGTGGACACATTCCTATAAAAAATGGGAACTTAAAACCAATGTAATAAAAAATTTGAATAGTCTATCGATTAAATAATTTGTATATTAAAGAATGAGTCTCGGCTGGGCACCTGTGGCTCAATCGGCTAAGGC
>NW_003852531.1:3376415-3378529 GCF_000181295.1 Otolemur garnettii | reverse complement strand
AGGAGACTCGCTTGAGCCCAGGAGTTGGAGGTTGCTGTGAGCAGTGAAGCCATAGCACTCTACCCAGGGGGACAGCTTGAGGCTCTGTCTCAAAACAAAAAAAAAAAGAATGAGTCTCTAATTAAAAACCTTACCATAAAGAAATCTCTAAGCCCAAATGGCTTTGCCACTTAATTCTTCTAAAGATTAAAAAATGATAATGATCTTACAATAACTCATGCAGAGAACAGAAATGTAGAAAAAACTTTCTAACTTGTGTGAGGCCAGAAAAAACTTACCCAAGAACATGCAAAAAGAGATATAATAAAGCTAATCTCTCTCTCACAATATACAGATTTTAAAAATCCTAAACATGCTGACACACAGAAAGTAGTAACATATGAAAGGCATAAATTACTCCAGAAATCACCCTTACTCCAGGAATGCCACGTTGGTTTAACATTTGAAAATCAGTGTAATACATCACACTAAAAGAAGGGGAAGTTAAAAAAAAAAAAAAAAAACACAGAAGAAATCCATGCAACTTTTCAACCAATGGAGAACAAACATTTGTTAAAATTCAGCATCTAGGCCGCGCCCATAGCTCAGTGGTTACAGTGCCAGCCACATGCACCGAGGACGGCGGGTTCAAAACTGGCCCAAGAGGCTGAGGTGAGAGAATCACTTAAGCCCAAGAGTTGGAAGTTACTGTAAGCTGTGATGCCACAGTACTCTAACCAGGGCAACATAATGAGACTGTCTCAAAAAAATAAATAAATAAAATTCAGCATCTACTAGAAACATGAAATAGAACCTCCTCAATATGTCAAAGATTATCTATAAAGAAAAAACTATAGCAAACATCATATTTAATGGTAAAATATTAAAGATGTTCCCTTTGAGACTTACTGGGGGCCAAGCATGGTGGCTTACACCTGTAATCCTAGCCCCCAGAGAGGCCAAGACAGGAGGACTGCTTGATGGCAAGAGCAGGAAACCAGCCTAAGAACAAGATCCTGTCTCTACAAAAAAATAGAACAATTAACCAGTAGGGTGGCACGTGCCTGTAGTCCCAGCTGCTTAGGATGCTGAGGCAAAATTGCTTAAGCCCAGGAGTTTGAGGTTGCAGTGTGAGTTGATGACACCACTGCACTCTAGCCCAGGCAATGGAGCAAGACCCTGTCTCAAAAAAAATAATAATAAAAAAAAAAGATTGGGAATAGAATTAAGATATCCAGCATCATCATTTTTACTTAATTACATGACAGGTCTTAGCCAGTGCGATAAAGCATAAAAAAAAAAAGGCAGTAAGATTAGAAAATAAAAATAATTGTCATTACTTGTGGATGACATAATTGTGTATGCAAAATATCTGAAAGAACTGTTAGAATAAGTGAACTTAAGTAAGGCCGTTAGACATGTATCAACTTTATTTCCATATATGAGCAATTAGAAAGTGATAATATACTTGGGAGGCTGAGGCAAAAGAATCACTTAAGCCCAAGAGTTTGAGGTTGCTGTGAGCTGTGATACCACAGCACTCTACCGAGGGCAACATAGTGAGAATGTCTCCCAAAAAAAAAGAAAAGAAAAGAAAGAAAGAAAAAGAAAGTGAAAATATTACTTATAAAAATATCAAAGCACATCAACTATTTAGGAATAGTTCCTTTTGCCCTTCACTCTTTATTGCAATGATTTCAGAGTGAACAGCTGTGAGTTTAAAGAATTCCCACATTCCCTAAATTTGTAGCACAAACCTCCATTCACCTTATGATACCAAGAATAAAAGGGCAAAGATAAACTAAATAAACAGTAATTCCAATACAAAAAAAACCCACTCATTATAAAAGAACTCCTACAAAATACAAGAGTAGATGACCCAATAGAAAAATAGCCAAAAACCACACCACTGAAGAAGGAAATGTGGTCCACAACACAGAAAAATGCTCAAGGTAGTCATCAAGAAGATGATAATTAGAACCTCAGAGAAAAACCAAACTCTACGGCTCGGCGCCTGTGGCTCAACCGGCTAAGGCGCCAGCCACGTACACCTGAGGTGGCGGGTTCGAATCCCCAGCCCGGACCCGCCAAACAACAATGACGGCTGCAACCAAAAAATAGCCGGGCGTTGTGGC
>NW_003852531.1:3363732-3373358 GCF_000181295.1 Otolemur garnettii | reverse complement strand
TTTTTTTTTTCTTAAAGACAGGGCCTCACTCTGTTGCCCAAGTTAGAGTTGCAGTTGCATCAAAATAGCTAACTGCAGCCTCTACCTCCTGGGCTTAAGCAATCCTCCTGCCTCAGACTTGTAGGTAGGTAGCTTGAACTACCTGTAAGCATCATTACACTTGGCTAATTTTTCTAATTTTTTGTAGAGACAGGGTCTCAGCTCTTGCTCAGGATGGTCTCCAACTCCCAGCCTCAAACAATCCTCCTGCCTCAGCCTCCCAAATGGCTAGGATTACAAGAGTGAACCACCATGCCCGGCCTTGATGTGTATTTGAAAAGAACAATCACATCAAAACCCGTAATGTCACAGTAGTGACATAACTGATCAATTTAAGAAGAAAAAAAAAATAAAGGTTTAAAAGGTAACTGAGTAGCTAACAAGACAATCTCCAGATAGATAACAGTGCAGAAGAGCTCAGGGACTAGGCCTTAGGAAACACAGGCTGGAAGGAAACTGTTTAATGGATAGCATGTGCTTTCATCTTTGCTATTCAAACTTCTTTCTAGATCTCTGAAAGTTTACTCAAATCAGTAACCTCAGAAATTCCTTATAACTATTATCTTGAGAAATAGTGGCTAAACCAACCCAGAAATTACACCTGGCTCTAGCATTTTTGCATCTCAATTCCTTTTCCAATTTGGAAGCTGTGCTACTATTATGGGTAGAAATTTATGGTACAAATATCAATAAACAACTGGCTTTGAAAATAAGCTGGATATGCATTCACCATTTATTGGTAAACTCTCAGGGCACAGAAAGATCTTTCCAAGTGATTAAACTCTCCTGGTGTACGTGGTATGACTTGATATTGAATATATTGAAATACTCTAAAATGTTACTGGCTAAATTCTAAGGGAAGTAGCTATTTAACCACTGCACTGAGCAGATCCCCATAGGTTCATTAAACCTTGTATTCACTGAATAGAATAAAACTGCTGATGTCCATAGTTTTCATGTTGGAATCATGAAATAGATCCATTCGATTTCATTAAGCCACACAGCAAAGACACACCGATAGAGAGCAACAGAAAAAGAGTGAACGCACTAAAAACAGAGAGCCCTGAGAGAACGAGACCTATTAGAACTCATTTCTTCTTGGGTAGCATATCTGTGAAATCTGGGCTTCAGGCTAAAAAGTGGTTTGCAACTTTAATGGCATTAAAACATTGCTGGGCGTACAGCAATCGTTAAGAACACTTCCTAACGATTATCCACTTTAGATTTTTTCTTTAATAACTATGGTTTCAGTTTCAAAAGTATTCTGAAAGTTGTCTGCAATAGAATAGTACTCTTTTGAAATTTAATTTTTATAAAATACTCCAAACACTCAGAAAAAGAAGTTAAATGATATCGACACTGAGATCTACCTAATGTTAGCATCCTGCCACACTGCCCCTCCTGCCTCTAGGCTGCTTTTGTAGTAGATAATCAGAAACGGAGAAGTAAAGCCTTCATGAAGACAGCACTTCTGAGAACTTGGCACATGACTTTATACGTCCTTGATAAACAGGCACAGTGATGCAACTCAAAAACATTATAGGGCACGCAATTTAAAGCTAAAACAAAATCTATGAAGTCTAATATCAACTAACTTTTCCTTTTCCTGCTATAAGCTAAATGTAGTGTTAATTATTTTTGCGGTTGGCTCGGCGCCTGTGGCTCAAGCGGCTAAGGCGCCAGCCACATACACCTAAGGTGGCGGGTTTGAATCCAGCCCGGGCCCACCAAACAACAATGATGGCTGCAATCAAAAAATGGCCAGGCGCTGTGGTGGGCGCCTGTGGTCCCAGCTACTTGGGAGGCTGAGGCAGGAGACTCGCTTGAGCCCAGGAGTTGGAGGTTGCTGTGAGCATGATGCCATGGCACTCTACCCAGGGGGATAGCTTGAGGCTCCGTCTCAAAAAAAAAAAAAAAATTATTTTTGCGGTTAACATTTCTGAACTGTCCACAATACAAGTTACAAGGGGTGAAAGAAAGGCCAAGGTCTTCACAGAACCACTTAAAGGTATGGTCCCACCCGAAGCAATGCCTGGCTATAGGTCCATAGTATTGAGATACAGTTTGGATGGAGAGAGAGGTATCTTTGTCTTTCAAATGACTAACAGGTGACAATTCCATTATCTATTGCATCTGATTTAACTGCCCAAATACTTGTAATTAATGGAATATTAGTCAATTCTAAATATCTCTTTCTGCATGTGTTAACTCAGAAACACATTTTTAAGCGAAGATATAAGGAAGAAATCCCACCCATCTTATTAACTATATACAGCCAAGATAAATACCTGAAAGAATCTGTGTAAGGTATTCTCTTACAACAACTCTTCAATCTCATGTTTAGAGTCTACTGTCTGCACTCATACAACCTAACTTTCTCTTAGCAATGAAAGTAAGAAATCAACCTCTGTAGTAATATTTAATTTATAATGTAACCAATGAGTAAAAACTTACTTGACATAAGTTTTGGAATCTGGGCTTGTCCTCGCATCAGTGGCCTGTATAAGCTTCCCTGGTAAGTCACAGGTGGGGGTGCAGCATTGCTGTAAACACTGGTTCCTGAGCCTCTTGGCATTACATGGCTATAAAAGGACCCCCCAAACCGCACACAAGAAAAAATTACATAGCGATATATCTATCACATCACGGTTTAAACAGGTGCATATATCTGTATCTTTACTACTAGATCTGATTAAGATAGCACAAATCAGAAAGTGTTGTAAAGTTCGAAACCACACAAATGTAATGGTGATAGCAAATGTCCATCTGTCAACAACACTCTTTACTGACAATCACAAATATTTACCGATTATGTTATACAAAAATAACTGGACTTTATTTGTCTTTTTTTCATTGTATTTCTATTTTTTTCCTGAAGGATCTCTGCCATTGCTATCACTGTACACTTTATTACTCCGTGTTTGCTATTTTCACTTTAGTATATTAAACACCTCTCTATACCTTTCTGTAGTAGTCATAATTCTAACACGTACATCTATAGACTATTTCACTATGTTGGTATCTCTTATTTTTCTAGGCCATTCCTCTCATTTAGCTCTAGTATTATAGATTACAATGCACTAGAAATTATTTCCTTAGGACAAACTCCAAAAAGTAGGAATCTATATCAAAGGTTAAGAGTACCTTCAGAACTTAGAACTTTATTTGAAGAAAAATACTATGCTGCTTTCCAAAATAGTTTAAAATAATGCACAAAAGATACCTTTAACACATTTAAAATTTGCATTTTTTTTAGAATGTGAACGTTTCAAAGCAATAACTGAGAAAATGACATGAAGGCTGTGTTGAGCAGTTTGATGGAAGTATTTCAGATTGCATGTGAAAACCCCACACTGTACCCCAGAAGTGCATTAATGTACATAGTTACCATTCAATAAAAAAAAAAAAAAAAATTTGCATTTTTTAAATTATTAAGAATGAAAACTTTCCAAAACAGTTAACAGCTAACTTTTACAGTCTTTAGGAACTAAAGCATTTTACAGACATTAGCTAACTTAATTCTTACAACAACGTAATAATTTTAAGAATTTAATTACTGATACCAATTTAGACATAGGAACCTAGGGAGGAGTGATTCAGTAACCAAACATAGTAAATGGCAAAGGTATCTGAGGACAGGTGTTTAGAACCTAAAGGCCATGCTCACAGCCACAGTGCCATACTGTCCCTCTGCATGAGTCACATGCTAAAGATGACCTATTACCTGAATCAGTTTTTCAATCTTAAGGTTTCCCTATTAATTGGAAATATCTATCTTTGAGTTACTACCATTAATTCCATGAACCATAATGTATTAATTAATATTTCCCCCAGCTTGTTACTCTTTTTATACAAACTTTACTTGTTATTGTTTCAAAGTCACCTCTCTCTACTATATAGTCTCTTGAAGAGCCAGGAAAAAGACAATTTGATAGCTAATAAAGGCAAAAGACAGAAATCAAAAATTTACAGAAGACCAATAAACATATTTAAAAGACAATGTCAGCAGCAGTAAAATGCCAATTCAAGCAACGAGATACCGCGGCTTAAGTACTGAGTAACCAAAAATTTAAGTGTTCTGAGATTTAAAAATAAATAAAAAGATAGTGGAGGGTCTGAGTACTAATGTATTGGTTAACACCTTAAAAAGATTTTTTTGTCATATATTAATTCACATTAACACTTTGAGAGTAAAGAAAAATTTTTATTCCTTTGAAATATAGTAAAAAGCCTTAGGAAAAAATAAAAGAATTCTCACACAATACGTAAAGCAATACATAAGCAGAGAAGTGAATTTTTAAAAATGAAGGAAAAGAGAAAGTATCAAAGTTACCAAAATATCTACAAAACAGTTGCATTTTATGGTGTTAAAATTTTGTGGCACATAAGAATGTTCTGTCCAAAATGGGTATCTAATATTTAAAGATGGAACTCCACTCTTTGCTTGGTTTAATTTCAGAATGTGTGAAATGTTATGTAGTGGTAGGCAGACATGAAATTGGTGGCCAGACAAAAATTATAAATGTGGAATAAACGCAGTATTTTAATAAAGTTAAAAAAAAAGAAATTGTGGCATAAGTCCCAAACTGCTTTGTGGGATGATTCACATGAAGCAAAATATACAAAAGACAGAAATCCACGACTTACCCCAAAGTCCTGAAGGCTGCCTGATCCAGGTGGACAGGTCGCCGATCCCGGTTAAAGCCAAGCTGGGGCTTCCACTGCCGTCCATTGCTGGATTTTTCCCAGTCACTGGGTTTCAGTACTGTGGCTGGCTTTCTGACCATTTGAAAATACAATACTTAGTTATAGTGATAACCATCATCTGTACAAAATAAACCTAGATAGTTAATTGTCGTTACCTTGCTCCAGGAAGCATTACAGCTTTAAAAATGTAATCTTCAGCAAACTGTGGGTCTTTAAAATTAATACTGCAAAAGAACATGAATAATTTAATGATTTGATCATATTAGACTGGCTTGGTTAACATGCAGACCAATGTATTTTTCCTGTTTAAACAGAATAACTCAAATAACAGAATAATTCAAAAGTCTTTGCCAAAAATTATTTTAGAAGATGTTTTTACTAAATGGCTAAATTTGTTCCTCACCAAACTGCCTCTAATTCCTAACACACAGTCTTCATGGAACTTTCTCTGTGGAAAAAGCCACGTTCCAGCTAACTGTGGGTGATGACACAAAAATAACAGACATTGTCTCAATTCTTGAGAACTTTTTGGGGGGGGGGGGGGGAAGTCTCAAGCTATCGCCCTGGGTTGAGTGCCATGGCGTCACAGCTCACAGCAAACTCAAACTGTTAGGCTTAAGCAATTCTCTTGCCTTAGCCTCCCAAGTAGCTGGGACTACAGGTGCCCGCCATAACATCCAGCTATTTTTTGGTTGCAGTTGTTGTCACTGTTGTTTTGGTCGGCCCAGGCTAGATTCAAACCCGCCAGCTCTGCTATATGTGGCTGGCACCCTGGCTGCTGAGCTACAGGCACCAAGCTGAGAATTTTCAATATGATATTGGGACAGGTTGAAAAGGTTTACAATAACAAAAAATAAAAATAAAGGTAAAATATCTTTCATTTTGTTCAGACCATGACAAAGACCCCGAAGCATCTCAGGGCAGATTAACTTTTGTTGCAATTAGGAAAAACAAACACTAGCAAAATAAAAATGTACACAAACGGCTAAGAATTCTATGGGGGAAAAAACCCAAAAAACAATTTCTCAGTTGGAAACCTGTATCCTGCTCTCCCAAGGGGTGTTTTTAAATAATTTCATAGTCACAATTTGAAAACCACACAAATGCTGTTTTGTGAAGCTACAGTCTCAGACTTTGAGTACAACCTGGGTCAAAGTTCATTTCTAGTGGGGTGTGCATGTGTGTGTGTATCTGTCTACCCCAGTGGTTTTCAACTGGGGTGCCATGAGAGGATCTTAGATGTGGCTCGAAACTTTTTAAAGATCATTAATTAAATTATTTTTGAAAGAAGCTCAAAGCAAAGTACATCATTTTTTTACTTTTTTTTTTAACTCCCTTTTTTTTAATCAACATAATTCAAGTATACTGCACAAGTTAGGTTTCAGAGTGCCTTGAGATAAAAAAGGCTGGATAAAAACCACTGGTGTATCCCAAAAGTAAGCACAGGAATCTTTCTTCTGACACAGAAAAGCTGCTTCTCGTACTTACTAACAAGAAATCCTCAGATCATATATATATATTATATAACTAAAAGCTTCTTCTATTTCTTACTAACAAGAAATCCTCAGATTTTATATTCTTATATATGTACGTGTGTGTGTTTTAATTTAGTAACAGAATACTTAACTTGGGAAATATATATACATAGTAGACTAAAAATACTTTCACCAAAATGTTATTAGTGATTTTTTTCTGTACAATCACCTTTCCTTGTGTTTTTTTATGTTTTCCAAAATTCCTCCAATTATTGATTTAATAGTCCAATTTTTAAAAGTTTTAGTAAAAAATGTTTTATTAAACTGGTTAACATTTTCTGATAGCTAAATTTTTTTAATACTGCCACTTTAATAACCAGAGTTTACCCGTTACATAGAAATTTTCACTGCAGTGGGATTTAACTGTATATTTTAGGTATGCAAATATAGCTTCATTTATAATAAAAATACCACAAGCTCCAGAACAGCTGAATATTCCATTTATTCAACTGGTTCTTCTTACAACTCACTCTTCCTTGGCAACTAACTGCTTTAACTCAAATGTTCTGTGCTGGGCCAGGCAGCACAGGGCAGGGCAAGGCAGAAAAGGCAGTGACAGTTAAGTATTTGGGCTTAAGGCTCTGCAGATATAAAGAGCAAAAACTGGTAAACAAAGCAAGACTGATAATTAAGGTATCTTAAAGCAAATATCTTTGTGTTAACGGGGCTCTTCAGTATATTATCAAATTGTCAGCTTGGCTACTGGTAGGCCTAGCCATGCGCACACACACTGTCTAGGTATCAAGCCTGCCTCCTTTTCTAATAAGGAAAATAAAGAAATGCTTGGTAACAGGTTTATAAGGACGTGGAAAATGCAACAAGCACAGAAAAGATGCTGAGACAAAGCAGGTGTGCACTCATGCCTTCCACACAGACGTCCTGTCAGAGAGAGAGTGTGTGTGTGTAAGGGGCCAGGGGAAATGAATTCTTTCATCCAGTGACCAAAGAAAATACCACGCAAAAAGCTATGGCTTAAGATGGGACAGGACTGGTTATAGAATGGCAAAGGAAATAAAAAATATAGCAAGGGGTTCCAGACCAAGAATAGCTTAGATTAATTAGACTAGCCCTTCTCATTGATGATTTGGAAGAGAAGCAAGCCTTGTAAAAAAATTGAGTGGTGGGGTGGCACCTGTGGCTCAAAAAGGTAGAGCACTGGCCCCATATGCGGGAGGTGGAGGGTTCAAACCCAGCCTTGGCCAAAAAAATTTCAAAAAAAAAAAAAAATTGAGTGGCTACACCCTCAATTCTCCCATGGAAGATACACAGCTGGTACCATTCTAGAGGCACAGGACACAAACTGACTGACTACATGTAACACATATTTCAAGTCCTCAAGGCTGAATTCTCCTGTGCAACCCCAGTCGAGAAGACTGGATTGGTGCAAAAAGCATGAGCAGCAGAGGAGGGCAGTAAGAAAGGCCAGCTGAGCAAGGTTATGATCTTGGAGGGCTTATCTGACCACAGTGTGAAGCCACCACTACTGATCAGTAAGGAAGTATTTTAGAAGGATGTATTTAGAAAGAACTCAGCAGCAGTGTGCAAGAGAGCAGAGGTCACCGATCTGCCAATTATTCCTTAGTAAAATACTTTAAAAAAGTCCATTATTTATGCCCGTCCTCTGAAAAGGGAAACACTTGCCAAGTCAATATGAAAACAATCCCAAGATCTGCCCCACTTCCCCTCAGAACCACATTCGACAGAGTGATCTGCACACTTAATATACTATAAATCATTAAGACATAGAAAGCAATATATAAAAATAACTTAGGAAGTCCCCATTGAAAGGACAAGGACACTATTTATAATTTCAAAAATTAAAGCACTCTTTCCCTTGGATCTCTGAGAACAGTCTGAAGACATACTTGCTCCTAAAGTAAGTTTCCATTGGTTGAAAGAGTTTAGTATTTTAACTTGCTCCTAAAAACTGTATATAAAAGTTTATTATGTTTTTAGAAATGTACTTTTCCAATATTGTACCATCATCATAACTCAAACTTCCTAAAAGTCTAAAAGATTAGACAGGAGCCCATCAGGCAAAGACCCAAAGGCTAACTTAGTATGAATCCACACTTTTGAAGGTTCTTTGCTTTTTCCAGGTTTATATAATTTACACTTTTATAGGTAGAGCACTGAAGGAAAACAATTACAGATTATGCTCTGACAAATTTCTACCATCAGAAACAAAAGAAATTGTGGAGAGTTTATCTGGGGAGAGAAAGCATTAAGTGACAGTGGATGAAAAGAGAAGTGCCCTCCCTCTCTGAGGAGTGCAAGACAGAAATGAGTTAATGACATAGCCTCCTAACTCATCAGGCTGTCCAGCTAAGGGAAAGGAAATGTGTTGAGATGTATATTGTTTCCCCTGATTTTGTAAATAGAAGTACATTTGTCCATTTTTTCTAAAGCTGGAGAAACAGTACTGACTGATTCAGCATTAACCTCTGTGCATCAGACCTGCTCTCCCCCATGAGCAGCATAAGGGACCTCTTCCTTGACAGGTTATCTCCCCATTATTTTAATCCCTGATTGTCTTCATAAACATATGAAGTGCAAAATGCAAAACAATTTTAAACCTAAACATGGCTGAGAATAAGGAAATTGAACAGTGCTATACTTGTGTCACATATAGTGCTCTCCACACTCCCAGTAAGAAGAAAATACTGTAGCAGAGTCTCCACAGAAAAGGGAGGTGAGTGCAGAATCCTGTCATCTCCAACACCCTGGGCAGGCTGGGTGGAGGACATCATTTTAACTGCAATAAACTAAGCACAGAAAGACAAATCTCTGAGTTCTCCCCCAAGTGAGAGCAAAATATTACAATAAAAATCACAATAATTGATTGGACGCTGACTAAAAGTAGAAGGATGGTTTATCAGAAGCTGGGAAGGGCAGCCGTAAATGGGGATGCTGTATTGGTGTAACAATATAGTTAGACAGAGAAAGTGAACAATACGTCAATACGTGACAGCACAACAACCTGACCGTAATCAACACTAAGGTAGAATGTTATTTAAAGTAACTAAAAGAGTGGAAATAGAACAGTCCTCACACAAAGAAATGCTAAATAGCTTAGATGATGACATCCTGAAGACCCTGACTTGATTAATTCACCGTGTATACCTGTATCAAAACTTCACACGTGTCCTATAAAGACATGTAACTATTATGTACTCGTAATAAATTAAAAAATTTTTTAAAACTTTTTAAAAACAGAATGGAAGGCACTACACCTTTTACAGATTCAATCCACTTGAAGAATCGTCCTTAGAAATGCTATGTAATGGCTCGGCGCCTGTGGCTCAAGCGGCTAAGGCGCCAGCCACATACACCTAAGGTGGCGGG
>NW_003852531.1:3358609-3363530 GCF_000181295.1 Otolemur garnettii | reverse complement strand
CCGTCTCAAAAAAAAAAAAAAAAAAAAAAAAAAGAAATGCTATGTAAGCACCATTATTAGAGAATGCTAGCACACTTCACAAAGCAGAAAACTCCAAATATCAAATTTCATTTTTACTCTACCATTACCTAATATCTTCCATAATTAACATTAAATCAGCATACCAATGCAAACTGCTCTTGTGGGGAACTTCATGATTCATATACTTGACATTTTAAAACCCTTAAAGAGTTTACAGATTGTGACATTCTATGAAAGAGATTAACCAGTTCAGTGTCCAGTAAAGTATACAAGTAAAGTTAAACCCTCCCAAGTGTTTTCCACCACTGAGTCCAATGCTGACCGCACATATTCCACTTCCTTCAGACTCGTCTGAAGTTTAAAGTTACCTGCTTGCCAACCACAAGCCGTACAAATACTACAGGAATGGTTACACTAAAAATACATCTCCATACACATTCACATTTTTTTAAAACATTTCCTCAAAGAGATAAAATGTTCTATACTTGCCTGATTCATCCAATGGTATACAGAAAATTTGGGGTCTTAGAAGACTCTGGCAAACACTGTTTCCAAACCCATGATATGAACAACTCATCTTTTAGAAGGGTACAAGGGTCCTCAAACTTTTTAAACAGGGGGCCAGTTCACTGTTCCTCAGACCACTGGAGGGCCAGACTGCGGACCCCAGGACCAGTCGGCTGCTTAACAGGACAGGCAGTGGCAGCAAAAACACCCAGGGGGCCAGATAAATGTCCTAGGCTGGCCGCATGTGGCCTGCAGGCTGTAGTTTGAGCACCTCTGGTTTAGAACTATGACAGGCACTGTGAGAGAAAAATGAAAAATCTAACAATGCTGTTAAAAATTACTAAGAATTATATAAATTACAAATAGTATTTCAGAAGATAAACAATAAAGGGCAAACCAGAGGAGGCAAAAAAAGAAGGGAAGAGCGTTTCAAACAGTGGAGAGAAGGAAGGGAGGTCAGAGGGACGCTAAAGAGACCAGCATGGGTACACTGAGGAACCAGGCAGAGCCAGAGCTCTGCCAAATTATGATAGGCCTTGAAATAGCAGAAGAGCATGTATGTATGTGTATACACCTATCCCTCCAGATGAATAAACTCGGAAGACAACTTTTCTACAAGTTTAAAGTTATATGCAGAAGGTTTTATACACTTAAAGTTAACAAGAAACTATTTAGAAAATAAATGCCATGTCTAAACAAAGTAGAAGAGGATAAGAAAAACTAAGAAAAATAGCTCCATTTATTAAACTACTAGTTGCTGAACAACTATGAAATCAGAATTGGGGAGAAAATGATCTCCTATATCAGAACTGAGTGTATTCTCTAAGGGTCCTTCTATGAACTTAAGCTACTTCAATATCTGCACAATACTTAGAAGACTGAGTGTTATAGGAAGAACTGACTGACAGCTTGAGGAAACACCTTCTTAAATACAGAAGAGGATACTGGATGCATCCAAACAGGGAAAGGGAAAAATAATGGCCAAAGACAAAACAGAAATAACTGACACTGGCTCGGCGCCTGTAGCTTAAGCAGCTAGGGCGCCAACCACACACACTGGAGCTGGCGGGTTTGAATCCAGCCCAGGCCTGCCAAACAACAATAACAACTATAACCAAAAAACAGCCGGGCATTGTGGCAGGCACCTGTTGTCTCAGCTACTTAGGAGGCTGAGACAAGAGAATCGCTTAAGCCCAAGAGTTTGAGGTTGCTGTGAGCTGTGACTCCATAGCACTCTAACCAAGGTGACAGCTTGAGACTCTATCTCAAAAGAAATTAAAAAATAAAAAGTAACTGACACTGAAGGCTGCATTTTCAAATTTTTGTTTATAATGCATATCCAACACTGTGATGCAAAACAAGCCCAAAAACCATACACACACACACTGCAGTAAACTAGAGCTCAGCTTCCACATTACTTCTCAAAACATAGACTGAAAATTATCTCACATGCAGTAGAAGTTAACCTGGGCCTTTCATGGATCTTTAGAAAATTAACTCAATTAAATCAATTTTATTATAAAGTCATTTTCAATATACATCTGAATGTGTACCTAGATCTAGGATTTGTTGTATAAATTTAACAATCTTGGGATCACAGTGAGTACCAAATACCAAAGGCTCATCGAGGCTCTGAAATAAACTAACCAACATCAAAAAAACTAACCAACATCACCCAAATGAAAATTCCAGGATCTGTCCTTTTTTTTGGGGGGGGGGGGGGCATGTTGAGATTTTTAGTATCATAAATCATCATTAGGCCCCACCTCTCACTGCCAGGCCCATGGACCTCCTATCTCCTTATTGCTTGGAAGGCTGCCTGAAACCAGGGCTTCTCCCATCCCCTAGCAAAGATCCAGCGCCAGACCAAGAAGGGAGGCAACAGCAGCTAAGGGGGTGGGTGGAGAGGAGGCAGAAGCCGTGGAGGTGCACCTGTGTATGCACATCCATGTGTGAACACATGTAAAGTGATAGGTTTACAGACCCTGGCTCAGGGACAGTCTAGGGTGGGAGAGGAGATGGGGCAAGAAGAAGCATATCTTTTTTTCTCTGGCACCTTAGCCTCACTCTATCCTAGGGACAAACATAACTCTCCTTTGAACAAGCCTCTCTATTCTAATTAGAAAGTTAGGTAGAATCAAGTATTTCTAAAGGGCTAGGCAGGAAGATTCCTGAAAATATGCAGAAAAAATTTAAAGCACACAGCAAACATGGAACAATCCAAACAGAAAGCTGTAGGATTAGCTGGCCTGAAGCACCAACACTTCCACATAAGCCAGAGACCCCGTGTTCACATCAAATCTGTCAGAGCCAGAGTCTCTGTGATGGGCTTAGGAATAAGGCTATCAATTCCGTACTTTAGTCTTAAAAAAAGGGCACAAAGACAAAGAATCTGGGCAAATTATGTGTAATGATAAATGAAAACTAATCCAGAAAGATTTTTCAGACTCACAATAGTTTTCTTTAAATAAAAACCTTTCTAGAATGGCAATCAGTTACTACCTAAATCCATTAAAGATAAGAAATAAACATGCTTATACTACACAATCAGAAATCTAAGTAAAATTATATTTCTCAAGACAAAGAGAAATGAAAATAGGTGGGACAGGAGGATGTGGATTAGCAGACTTCTACAGAATTCCTGAGTACCTGAGATGTGTTTGCTTTAGTCTTGCCTAGATTGGAGAAAATGACGATTAAACTGTTAGTCATTTTATTACACAAATGAGCAGAGTAGGTTTGTTGATTTTTATCCTAAACAGGCACATTACTTTTTCTATTATTCTTAATAGAAAATGCAAGTTTTCCAGACAGAAGAACTGTTGATAAAAATTTTCACAAATGCATCCTACCTCGTCTTAACTAAAATATACTACAAATATTTTTGTTTTAAACTCTGCAGGGCCAAGACTGTAAACATAATTAAAGCAGTGTATTTTAACACGGTGAAGCTGTGTGAAGCTCCAGAGTATAGTTCTGTTTGCTCCTGCATAACAAACTATTAGAAACTCCTGCTCCCTACCTCCCACTTTCCTAATCTAGGAAGAATTAGAGGTTGTCAGGGGAAACCCAGAACACAGATAAGCAAGCTTGTTAAATCAGCAACCTTAACAATATACACAATTTAAAGTCAAGAGGGTCTACTCTGAGGTCTGCAACACAGGGACCCTTCCAATCTCAAAGCACTGGTGGACTAACAGCTACAATTTCCTTGTGAAAATTTATTTGCAAGTTCAGAGCTATGTTCTAGGCGATTGTCATAAATTTTAGAAAACTTACCTGACAGCAGTGTTCTGCGTCAAATCCCGTAACATGGGAACAGGAGAACATACTATTCTAAAAGCAAACAAGAGAAGAACCATTATGTTAATCGTAACCTTTTAGGTAAGTGGAAAAAGTTGTTACTATGTTAGGCTTTAAAGGAGAGCAACCATTAGAATACACTAACAAAAACAATATAATCACTTATATTTTTTAAAAATGATCCTGTCTTCCTTGTTATCTCATAAGCAAAAGAATCTGTAAAAAAGGCCTAACCAAAAAGAAGAGAAGACAGATTACCCACTTAAAAAATAGAACAGGTACTGCATAAATGAAATGGTCAACCAAAAGCTCAACCATCAGAGAGCAACAAATTCTTTCACAAACTGCCACTGGTATTATAACATAGTGTGATTACCTCAAAAAAATCCACCTGACGTTATCTAGAAAGAATGATCAGCAATTCCATCCCTACATACATAGCCTTGAGCAACCTGTCTCAGAACCTTTCTACACTTTTAAAAATTATTAAGGACCTCAAAGATCCTTTGTTTATGATGGTTGTATTTAACAACCTATATTTACCTATTACAAATTAAGACTAAGAAATTTTTTAAATCCTCAATTAAAGATTAATACCTCTATTACATATTAACATAAATAATAGTTTTATGAAAATTGCTATTTTTATAAAGCTAAAAAAATGAGAAGTGTCACTGTTTTACATTATTTTTGTTTGTTTTTATTAAATCGTAACTGTGTACAATGATGCATTTATGGGGTTCAGTGTACTGATTTGATATACATTGTGAAAGGCTTACATTCAACTGATTTAACACATCCATCACAATTATACTCTTTAATAGTTTTGAAAGGTGGCTCGGCGCCTGTGGCTTAATTGGCTAAGGCTCCAGCCACATACACCTAAGGTGGTGGGTTCAAATCCCCAGCCCGGGCCCGCCAAACAACGATGGCTGCAACCAAAAAATAGCCAGGCGTTGTGGTGGGCGCCTGTGGTCCCAGCTACTTGGGAGGCTGAGGCAGGAGACTGGCTTGAGCCCAGGAGTTGGAAGTTGCTGTGAGCTGTGAGGCCATGGCACTCTGCCCAGGGGGATAGCTTGAGGCTCTGTCT
>NW_003852531.1:3331912-3358574 GCF_000181295.1 Otolemur garnettii | reverse complement strand
ATTAGGTGATGATCCCCCAAAATACTCTCCCTCCTCTTCCCCTCTCCCCCCAAATACCCTCACTCTACCCTCTCTCTCCTCTTCTCTTCTTCTTTGTGGACTATAGTTATGTTTTATCATTCGTATGAATGTGTAGGTGATTATATACTGATTTCATAGCAGTACTGAGTATGTTGGATACTTTTTTCCCCATTCTTGATACTTTACTAAGAACATGTTCCAGCTCGATCCAGGTAAACATAAAAGATGTGGAGTCTCCATCTTTTCTATGGCTGCATAGTATTCCATGGTGTAAATATACCACATTGCTATCTGGCTTGCTATCTATTTCATAACTGGATTTTCTTCTCTGTTTCTGACTCAATCTCTTGAGATACTATACTACAATAGCCTCTAGAAAATTCCACTGTATATGCAAGAAAGGAACAGAGTAAGAAAAACAAATAACATCTTAGTATTGTTATAAAAATAGTTTTGACCTCCCGGATACTCTGAAAGGGTTTTGAGGATACCCAGAGCACAAGTAACACCACTACTGTATGAAGAGCTGGACAAGGAAAAAATGCTGACTAAACTTCCTTCTAGTTGTCTCAATTATATATAACACACACTCACTGATCTGGAAGAATGGCTTCTTCATCCAAAGAAAACTTTCCTTGAATCCCATGACAGAGCTCAGGTGGTACATCCACTGGCTGTAAAAAAAAATGCATTCCTGATTATATACCAAAAAAAAAAAAAATAGAAAATGGGGACTTAAGAAGATAATTTTACACCAGTGTTCACAGCAGCATTTGACAGAACCCAAATTCCCATCAGCAGATAAATTGCTAAAAAAAGACAATATATACATACAAGTGGAGTATTATTCAGTCTCAAAAAGGAAGGACATTCTGATACATGCTGCAATGTGGGAGAACCTTGAAGACATTGTTGGTGACAAGTATTGCATGATTCCTCTTACATGAAGTACCAAAAATAGGCAAACTCATAGACAGAAAGTAAAAGAGAAAGCACCAGAGGCCAAGGGGAGAGCAGAATGAGGAGAGACTGCTTACACTGTTTAAAGCATGCTGTTTAAACAGCAACAGAACTTCTGTTTGGAAAGATGAACACATTCTGGAAATGGATAACAGTGATGATTCTACAACATTATAAACATGATGAATGACACTTAAAATCTGTTACAATGGTAAATCTTAAATTACGTATATTTAATCAAAATGTAAAAAAGCACGCATTCCTAATTAACCACGCTGAGCTCCATACCTCTGTGGAACCTGTTTGGTACAGCTCTACAATGAAGTCGTGGAGGGGGTGACGTTTCCCAACAAACAGAACATCACTACCCAGGCTGTTTCTTTTGGCTAGGGGGAAAATAAAAAAAGAATAAGACCTATTACATTAAAATATTATATGAGCAATCAATTTTTATGAAAGTAAAACAAGGGAAAGCGTTTAAGTTTTTAAAACTTATGGAATTTACCAAAAAATTAAAAGTGATAAAGTTAGACAAAGGGAATAAGTTTCAGTATTTGATAGCAAAGTAGAGATAACGATAATTTACTGTGTATTTCATAATAGCTAAAAGAATTATGTTGCCAACATGAAGAAAAATCGAGTGGTGGATATCCCAATTACCCTAATTTGATCACTATACATTGTATACAGATGTTAAAATATCATCCATCCCCCCCAAATACAAATAACTATTACACATCAATCTAGAGCATGTTTTTTTCTTAATTTAAAAAAGTGATAGATCTAAATGTATGATATGTATCTATGGAAGGAAAAATTACTTTGTTTAATCATGATAAGGAAAAAAAAATCACTCTAAGATACCTGCATATTTACATAAGGACAAGGTTACTTATAGTTTATTCAATTTCTAAGTATCAAAATTACATGAACAACATTTCCTGGGAAAACAGAAATTGTATCCTCTGATGACAATAATGATAAAGAAATTGTTTCTACAGACTTACTGTACTGGCATTAAAAAAGTTTTTAACGAAGCCCAACTTTAAAATGTCCTAATTGAAACACTTTTTACTATGGGTATTAATTACAAAATTCCACTTTTATGCAAAACACCATTTCAAGTTACCACTCTAAGGGCAAATTTGTTTGTTTCATCATAACCTTTCAAGCAAACTGGTAGCAAAGTTGGGGAGAAGGCAGATGGAGGAAATGATTAGCTTCTCGATAGGCAAAAATACTTTTCTGTGGGCATGTCATGTAAGAATCAAAAATCCAAAGGATATTCATGAAGTGCTTGCTGCTTTCTTAAAAATTTATTTGTTAAAAATTTAACAAACATTTGATTCAAGTACTACTCGATTTAAAGAAAGACGCAAAGTTAGCATTTGTTATACAAAGTAAACTCAATGATTTATGTCTCCCTTTATGGGAAATTGACAAATGGAAAATAAAAAGTCTAACTTTATGCAGAAATTCAAGTCTCTGTTATACAGACTTAGTGGTGGGCAAGTGGAAATGTAATTCTTACTCTCTTCCGGAGTGAGGTCTGGGTACACCTCTTCTAGGGCAGCTCGCAGCCTGCGCTCATCCACAAAGGGCAGCAGAGCAACACCTGGGGGGAAACGAACACACAGCAACCACTCCAGCTGTCAGGATCATCAAGCCCAACTCAGCCTCAGTCCACATAACACTTCAAGGAGGATAGCCTTGCTGATACAAAAACGTTTTGTAACTAACCCCTGTTATCTCCGCTAACCAAAACTCAGGTGCTACATGGTGGCAGAAGAAAAAATTCTACATATTTTGCATCCTTAAAATGGCTGACATAGAAAAAAATCACAGCTTCTGAATCTTAAGTCTGTGTTGACAAATTCTTAAATGAGTTAAGTGACCACCTAGACATTAGTCTGTATTTTTGCCTCACTTACTAGGATGGCCTCAAGAAAACCAGTTAATCTCCTTAAAGCTCAAGCTTGTCTTGTCATCTTCCTAGTATTTTGCAAAATATATTTCTTTTGAAAAATGAGATCATTCAAATAAAATACTTAGTTATATAGGTCTATTCCAGCTCTAAAAACGGCAGAGTATTTTTTTTGCAGTTTTTTTTGGCTGGGGCCGGATTTGAACCCACCACCTCTGGTATATGGGGCCACGTAGCACCCTGCTCCTTTGAGCCACAGGCACCGCCCCAGAGTATTCTTTTTATATCTTAAAGCCTACTAATTAACTTATGAACAAAAGAATCCTTAGACTTGCTTAAATAAACTTGACAGTAGGAGATAAAACAAAAGCTGTTCAATTGGGGCTAAAAATGATCCCCTGGAATATGCTAGAATTAAGGGAATTGCTTTATTTGGACCCACATGCATAATTTTAAAGAAACATGTCATTAGGGGGCGTCTGTGGCTCAGTGAATAGGGCGCTGGCCCCATATACCAAGGATGGCAGGTTCAAACCCAGCCCTGGCCAAACTGCAACAAAAAATAGCCACATCGGATTGGCACCTGTAGCTCAAGTGGCTAAGGCGCCAGCCACATACACCAGAGCTGGAGGGTTCAACCAGCCTGGGCCTGCCAAACAACGACACTTATGACCAAAAAAATAGCCTGGTGTTGTGGTGGGCACCTGTAGTCCCAGCTACTTGGGAGGCTGAGGCAAGAGAATCACTTAAGCCCAGGAGGTAGGTGGAGGCTGCTATGAGCTATGATCCAATGGCACTCTACCCAGGGCAACAGCTTGAGGCTGTCTCAAAAAAAAAAAAAAAATAGTCGGGTGTTGTGGCAGAAGCCTATAGTCCCAGCTACCCAGGAGGCTAAAGCAAGAGAATCACCTAAGCCTAAGAGCTAGAGGTTGCTGTCGGCTGTGACTCCACAACACTGTACAGAGTGAGACTGTCTCTTAAAAAAAAAAAAAAAAAACCTAGTGTATAACCAGTGTATGACTAAATAAAATAAAACCTCACACACTTAAGAGAAATACATCAATGAGAAACTATGACATTAGCTAAGCTACTGGCAGCAATAAATTTAGTAAGCTATAAAATTAACCCTTTCTGGCCAGGGCAGAAAGAAAGGCCCTCTATCCAAACATGACAGTGCTGGAGAGTGAGCTGACAGCAAAAATGAGAAAAGCAGCTACTGTTTTCTGAGCACTTCCTATGCTAGTATTATCGCATTTAATCCTCTCAACCACCCAGAGGTAGCTCAAAGCAGTGGTAATACTCAAAGCATTTCAAATGAGTCCTAGAATCAGACTGTCTGGGTTCAGATCTTGGCTGCCATGATGTGGCTCTGATCAAATTATTTAAACTATCTGTTCAAATACAAACTATATAGCAACTGAAACTACTATGCTACATAGCTATATAGTACTAAGCAAATTTTACAAAAGCATTAGCTATTAAAGTATACGTAATGTTGGTAAGTATATTAACACATGTTCAAAAAACGCTAGGAAAGTACCCAGATACAGTTTATCTTCTAAGATGTACTCAAAGAAAGAACTAAGTATTATAATTATTTTTGCTAAATTTTAAAAACATATATAGGGAAATAACTATATTTCCTAATTGTACTAAATTTCACCTCAAAAAAAGTTATGTTGCTACTGAACCTTGTAAGAAAAATATTGATATAAAATGTTATATAAACTATTAAGGGTCAAAGTTCAAATTTATCCTAAAATTCATATGGAATCTAAGGGATCCCAAATAGCCAAAACAATCCTAAGAATAAAGTTGGAAGACTCACAGTTCTGATTTTGAACTTTACTACAAAGCTGCTGTAAGTACAATCAATGGAACAGAGAACCCAGAAATAAACCCTTATAAAATATATACATGCTCAATTCATTTTCAAACTATTCAATAGAGAAAGGATGGTCTTTTCAACAAATGGTGCTAAGAATACTGGCTTTCCACATGCAAAAGAATGAAGTTGGATCCATACTCTGCACCACATACAAAAATTAACTCAAAGTAGATTACAGATCTAAGTGTAAGAGCTAAAACTATAAAACTTTTACAAGAAAACATAGGGGAAAGATTCATGACATTGGATTTGGCAATGATTTCCTACATATGACACCAAAGGCACATGCAACAGTAGTAACAACAACAAAAAAGTAAACAACAACAACAAAACCACTGGTCTTCATGAAAATTAGAAACTCTTGTCCATTAACAGACATTATCACAGCATGAAAAGATAACCCATAGAATGGGAAAAATTGACACTCACCTAATTTCCTTATTAAATAATTTATTTCATATTTTTATTTTACCATCCTCCATTTTCCTATGCTTTCTCTCTACTTTTATCAAAATATCCTTCACAAAGTGCCTTCAAAAACAACCCACATCTCCAACCAATTTACATACAACATATGACCACAGAGTGCACTGCACTTATATTACCCCCCACTGATTTGTTAATTATTATTATTTAGGCCCCACTGCCTCAAGATTCTCTTTGAGTCCTTGTATTTATTGGTCATTCCAATCACAGGGGATAATCAAGAAAGAAGTGAAAACATGATTTTACCAAACTTGATCATCATCCTACAAAAGTGTACGCTGGAAGAAAAGGTTAAAATGATTTGCCTCAAGCGGTGTTTGGTGTGAGACACCAGTGGGTTACTGTGAGAGAGGGATTCCTTCTTGTATTTTACATTTAGTTACCATCATGTATTGGTTGAGTGGTAAATAGCATTTTAATTTATAGTGCTTTCCTATATACTAGAGGGATAAAAAATAATAGGTAATGATCAATGTCAACTACTTCAACTAAATAACAATTTCTAATATATTTTTCTAAAGTTTCTATGGAGGGCGGCGCCTGTGGCTCACAGAGGAAGGCACCAGCCCCAGCCAAACACTTCAAAAAAAAGTTTCTATGGAGCATGAGTGAATCCCCATAAGAACACTATCAGCAACCTGGATCTCGCAGTAACCTGGGAAGGTGCTGAGGAGCTACTGCCTGAATGGAACAAGTTCCTTAACCACAGTAGAGACAAAAGACATATTAATAATTACCAACCTATTTCAACCCATTTTATTGTTTATCAGAATGTTACTATTAAAACTACTATTAATCACTGCTAATCCCAGGTTGGATGGATAAATAGAAATGTGAATTTTCACATACAGTTCTTTTTTTCTCTTCCTCTTCCCTGCTGTCTCACGTAAAATTCTTAAAATATTCATTGTTTACAGAATTCTTCTTTCATCCCATAAATCATGTTTGTTCACAGTTTTACCAAGAGGAATAATATCAAACTTTACCTTGCCATGCATATTTCTTCCCATTCAAATCAATAGCAAAATCTTCAGGATAGAAGTCAATTATACTAGAATCCTGTAGCATGGAGAAAAGTAGAGATTCAAAACAGAAGTCACATGCCTCTGTGATATGACTTTCATTCAAGTTTTATGAGGAAACAAAGTAATTCCTTTTAAAAAGTGTTATTAGGATATGAGATCATTAATCCCAAATCTAATAAAACAAAATTAACAATTTTATTTTAAAAGATGAAAAGAAAAGGGATTACTATAGTTAGAACTGACTTCCTGCTGGGTCTCATTCTTTCTAGCTAACACACAAAACAAGTTTATAAGTGATTTTGGGTGAGATCTGGTAGCCACCAAACACGGCTAGAATGAATAAAAATAAAGACTCACAGCAAGGCTGAGAACAAATTAGTTTCGGGGTACAGTACTGCTGATCAAAGAAACCCGGGGAGAAAAGATAGTGAAAAATACATATAGAACTCAAATGTTTTGTTACTGTACTTCACTATTTTAAATATGAAACGCAAAAGCAGATGTGAATAAAATTAATAGGTGACAGAAATTCAATTACCCACACACTCAAAATAACCAGAGACTCACAGGATCACTCATAAGCTTCCGCCATGATGGAGGTAGAAAGTTACCACTTGCAGCTGGAAAAACTCCCATAAGCTGTTCCAGTGGCTTAAACTGCAAAAAAGAAAAAAAGTTAAAGGCCTAAAATTATCTAATCCAAAATTCTATAAATTTCACGGCTTTAAATACTCAAGCTTACCGGTTTTGTGCCCTTCTCAAAATCAGATGGCATGTCTGCAATACCTTCGAAGTCTGAAGCAAATGGTGCATAATGGAAGGGATAATACCACTTCCAGGAAGCACAGCCCTGGAATCATCATTGTTCAAAAAAAAAAAAAAAGGAAACCAAGTCAATGATGGTCACAATAAACAAAGCAAAAATTACGACAATTAACCTATAATGTGCTATTAACATTTACAAAACATGAGATCTCTGGTGTATATTCCATATGCTCATTTTTCTCCATAAGTATTAAAGTTATTTTGATTAAATCTGAACTTTCTATTTCATATCAAAAATGGCTTCTTGGCTTTAAAAAATACTGCAAAGCATCTTTAATATTTAGTAGTTAATTCCAAAATTTATGTCCACAAACACAATCTGGTGAAGATTTTATTCTTAAAATACATTTGCTGACAGTTCTTTCCAACTCTAAAACTGCCCGCATCAAATAAAACCAATAGCAGTGGCAGCTAACATTTACTGAGCATGTAGGCCAGCAGTTCTCAATCTGTGGGTCACGACCCACAGGAACTGTATTAAAGGGTTGTGACATTAGGAAGGTTGAGAACCACTGATGTAGGTGGTTAATGACATTACTAAAACAGTGGTTTAGAGTAAAACTGCCAAGTTTCATTTTACAATTCACTATTATAATTTCATATAATATTCTCTTGCCTATAAAAAAACTTGAGTAAACATACTAAAAGGAAAACAAAAGGAAGTTATACTCAGAAAAGGGATGTCAGACTTGTGTTCTAACTCTATGCCTCATGAATTAAAATCTTGATAGTAGCAGTAATATGCAAATAGAACATTTTATAGTGACTGTGTTACTTTGGACAAACTCCACCTTTTCCCAGGTCCCACCCAACTTAAATTGCTTTGCTCCCTGAGCATAAAATTGGGTGTTAAATGTTAACATTACAGTCCCCAAATCTACCTACTCTCACAACAATCTGACATCTAGATTACCAAGAAGTACAAGTAACAGATTACTCCAATTTTAAAATTAAAAACAAATCATCTCATGAAGAAAGAGAACAGAACAAGGTTGAGAAGGGTAGCATGAACGCAAGGAGAAAGTAGGGATGCTGGCTCGGCGCCTGTGGCTCAAGCGGCTAAGGCGCCAGCCACATACACCTAAGGTGGCGGGTTCGAATCCCTAGCCCGGGCCCGCCAAACAACAATGATGGCTGCAACCAAAAAATGTCAGGGCACTGTGGCGGGCGCCTGTAGTCCCAGCTACTTGGGAGGCTGAGGCAGGAGACTCGCTTGAGCCCAGGAGTTGGAGGTCGCTATGAGCGTGATGCCATAGCACTCTACCCAGGGGGATAGCTTGAGGCTCCGTCTCAAAAAAAAAAAAAAAAGAAAGTAGGGATGCTTAATGGATATAAAAATATAGTAAGATAGACAGAATGAACAGTATTTGACCGCACAACAAAGTGACTATGATCAACAGTAAGTTCAGGTGTACCGGAATAAAACTAGGAGAATAGAAATGGAATATTCCTATACAAAGAAATGTTAGACGCCTGAGGTGATAGATACCCCAGCTACTCCAATTTAATTAATTCACACTGTATGCCTTTATCAAAACATGACATGTACCCTATAAACAACTATTATGTATCCATAATCTTAAACATAAATTTTTAAAAACTTCATCTAACATCACTATGTTATAGAAGATAGTACCGTTCTAACTCATATTGGTATTTTCTAGTCTTTATCCTTTGTTCAGCATTTAGTGAATGTCAATTAATTACCTAGTTATTTTTAAATTCCAACTAAAAAACCCTTTAATCATCTTAAAGACAAAGTACAGTCAACTGTACTATTTGACGCTGAAACCCTTCAACAATAAACACAGCTTTGTTTACACATTAATATCCAAGGAACTTCAAAATCTTTATGAACAAATATTATTATTATAAATTTCTCAATAGGAAGCTTAAAAATTAGTCTGGGTTTTATCTCAGTATCAATAATACACATTATAGAAATTGCTATCTTTCTAAAACGGTCACCTGCCAAGTAGACAAAAATATTCTTTTTTGTACCTGGTAGTAATATCGAAGAACCCAGCAAAGTCCTTCAACGTAAGACTGTACAACTTTACGTCGGAATTTCTCATCAGCTGCGTCAACATCAAACTTGTTCTTGTAGTACCTCTGCTTCCAACCAGCTTCCCACAACCTAAAAACCAGGCACAGTGAGTTTATGTTGATACACTTTTAGTAACAAGACTACTGTCTACTAAATTACATCCCAAATCAATTTATGTTTAATATTCAGAGGAAATATGAATGAGTTTTGAGTAATACTAACAAAGATTCATTTAATTATTTCTAAAAAGTCTACTTTCACAGAACTTATCAACTGGAAGACAGTTAAACATCAAAAACCCAAGCACTGATTCTGGTAAGGCCGTTATAAAACATTTATAAAAAAATTATTAAAACAAATTAAAAAAACTTGTTCATGGTTTAATGTGACTTTACTTTTTTATTGTACAACAATTCTAAAACTACATTAAGATTCAGACACTAAGATATTCCATACAGTTCAAGTCACTCAGTTTGTTAAAATATTTTAACTGCACATGTACAAAGAAACTCAAATAAATTCCTTAAAAAAATACTTCCACAGGTTAGTTTTTTTTACATGTGAAAGTGGTTTTAAAAAGAATAACTTAGGGCTCAGTACCTATAGCACAGTGGCTACTACAGGACCAGCCACATACACCGAAACTGGCAGGTTCAAACCCAGCCCAGGCCAGCTAAACAACAATGAAAACTGCAACAAAACAATGGCCAGGTGTTGTGGCAGGCGCCTGTAGTCCCAGCTACTTGGGAGGGCTGAGGCATCCCTTTAGCCCAAGACCTGGAGGTTGCTATGAGCTGGCGATGCCAAGGCACTCTACTGAGGACAACAGAGTGAGACTCTTGTCTCTTTAAAAAAAAAAAAAGAAAAGAAAAGAAAAGAAAAAAGAAAGAAAGAACATCAAGATGATTCTCCATTGACAGGTCCTTTCCTCCTGTGCCAGATCTCACAAATAACTGCAGTTTCAGAATACACATACCAATTTTAACCCCTACACACACACACATACACACATACATATTCAGAGAACAAGAGTTAGGAGAAGGATCCTGCATCTATAAGGTGGAATATTACCATATCACAGAAAATAATGAAATAAATGCTAAGGGCCCAAGTATTTCTTGGTAGAAGCCTTTCGCCTGTGATTATCTTCAGCATAAGGATTCAATAATAAAATACAAAAATCAAGTTACCCTTTAAACTCTTTAAAACTAGTATTGATCATGATAGCTATATAGTGAAATTTCCAATCTTAAACACAAACCACACACTTTCCATGTCCTATAAATTAGGAAGCATAAGCTGTAGGCAACCACTGTCTTGTTTCAATGATCTGAAACAGATCATTTTCCTAAATCTTTAACAAGGTACAACTGTTGAGATTGTTGCTCTTTGTACTCAGAGCCCAGGGTTATATGAGAAGCCATTAATCTTTTTACTTACTGATCTCAAACTTCAGATCAATTAAATAATCAAAGTTTCCTATTGTAAATTCTGAGTATATAGCAAAAGGGAAGCTCCTGTCATGAAACACAACTGTGCATATCCATGTCGGTAGTTTTTAAAATATATATGCATTATCTCTTAACAGAATGATTTTTTGATATTTCATTTTGAGGAAGAGTATCTTCAGTTGAGAAGGTTAAAGAAAACTATTTAAAGTGCTGAAGCGTAACTGAACTTTGTAGGTTAAGCAGATTGAAAATAAAATCTCCAAACAGTAACATTCAGATCACATAGTGAGACCTAAACACCTCATGTCTGGCGGATCTAGTGCCTGGTCTCAGAAGAAAAAGTGGCTTGGAAGACAAAAACCCGCACGCATACTAATCTAGATACTTAGGTTTAACAGCTACAGCTTACACATCTCACTGGAATTTACTGGCTATTCTAACCCTCCATGTTAATTACTGGTGGATAAAAAGATAACAGGCAAGCATCTGAAGGCACTGCTGCTCTAAGCTAAATAGCATTAATTAGACAGCATCTATTTCAGCAATTTGCTAACAAAGTGCGACCAAAAAATGGATTCACCTGACATTATCTTCTGGCTCAGGTTCACTGTCACTGTCTTCTGCTTTTCGCTTAATTCCTCCTACTGGAGATGGAGAACCATCAGATGTGAAACTTGTATTAGGAGATATTGAAGGACTCTGCAGACAATTATGACATTACAAAAGAAGGATTTCATTATTCATTTTACTTAAGAAAGTACATACAATCACCATTACCAATCATGCTTCATAGTTACACATTTTTTAAAAGCGACTAAGTAGACAACGGTAAATATATTTAGAAAGCACACAGAATGATCTTGTACCATTCCACACACCCTGCAAAAAGATTAATATAGTATCAAACTTCCCAAGTTTAAACTCAAAACAATTAACATTAGTAGCACTACTGTACTGGAAACACGATGCAGGTACTTTTAGACAGACAGGTATGAGATGAAATACTAAATTCAGGCTTTACTGGATGTGTGGCCTTGGGCAATAACATCTGTGAGCCTAATATTAAAATAGGAATAATAATGTTCTATTTCCTTATATGTTATTGAAAAAATTTGTTGAAACAAAGAAGGCTACTGGCATGCTGCCTGCCTGGAATATGGTGGTTAACCTTTCAGTAAGTTGTCACTATTGTTTTTTTTCAACCCTCTTCTAATCCATTTGGATTTAAAAAATTACAAAGGTGATATTCCTATTGTCTGCATACAGAGAAGCTGTATAAAAGGCAAACTTTCCCAAATTGATTCTTGGCTAACAAGACATAAACTTCATCTTTAGGAGGCAAAAATAATACTTTCAGGGAAAAAAAAAAGCCATTCACCATTTAATGTTTTATGTTGTTTAATGTAGTTACTCTGCCTCTACCAACAAAGGTACTTTCTTCTCAATATACTAGATTCACATAAACGCATTCAAACAAATTTCTTTTTAAAAGCTGTTTACAATAAGTCGGTTAAACTGAGGATGGCCTCAGACATAATAAAGCCATATTTTAGAATACAGAATGTAAAGCTACATATACGAGGAAACAGAAGCTATTTAATAAAACATTAATCATGATCAGTAGACAAGTGCTGGAGACTGACGTCCCCAGAGAAAGTAACAGTCTCCTTCAAACAAACTGATAATCTGGCTTCACGATTTCTCTCTGTTCAGAACATTCTATGTGAAAATCTCAGTACACAGACTCTAATTCTAAATTTAGAATTAAGTTAAGGATTAGAGTAGGATCAAATAAGCAACCTAATGACCAATCTCCTTATTCCTACTCCCATGGCAAATTTTACTGATCAACAGTCTAGTCCTGTGGATCTACAAAACCTGAATATTGTACTGGACCCTCCTCAAGGCAACCACAACTGACAGAGTTTAAACCTACCTGCCTCCCCCAAAGTAAGAAAGAAGCATTCTATCATCAAGAGAGCGTCTGACAATACCAGTCACTCTGTTCTACTCTGTGAGGACAACATTCACTGTAATCTTGAATGATGGCTATCAGCTTTTTCACTGCAACCCCTTTCCCTGACCCTCTATATCCCACTCTTGTGGTGGGACAAGAAAAGCAAAATCAAATGAACCAAAGATGCAGAATCTCAAGTTTTCAAATTCCAAATCTGAGGTACTAGGACTGCTTGGTGATTTATATGAATACAAATTGAATCAGTCTCCAAGTAAAGCAGAATTCCACATATGAGGTTGCTGTAATAAGGAAAACTATTAGAATAATAAAACATAAATGTCCAAGCTTAACAATTTCCTTTTGCTGTATGTGAGAGCAAAAATGTACATCTTATATGGAACCTTGTATACAGCTTTTGTCCCTCTACTGTTAGCTCGTGTTTGTCCCCTCACACCCACTGCTGCCACACTAGGTGCTCCGAGAGCTCGGGGTCTGCTGCCACACAACAAGAGGCTGGTGGACGGAGCACAGCCTTGATAGGCAGGTTGATTTGCTTCTGCAATTTAGGTTCCAAAGTTCAAATAAGAAGGGATACCACAATGCAAACCCACACAACCAGGGCAGATCCTTCTCTGTGTTCCTGAATGTACGAGTAGAGAACCAGAGTCTAGACTGTGAGGGCCATCTTATTTTTCCAGATCTACTCCATGTCCGGATTATAGAGTGAGAGTTTATGCCTGAGGGAACACTATTTTGCAAAATGTCATTACCTGACCCTTGGAAAGGAAGGAGAAATAAGAGAGCAAAAGCTGCCCTATTCTTCCCCAGCTGAGACACATGGATGTCTCCAGCATGCTTCTAGCACCATCTACCACTCTGTTCTTTGGGGAAGAGGGCAACAGTGTGGCTCATTTGCATTAAAAACCACTGCAGCCACTTTGCTGTAGCTTTATATTTGCGTGTATCAACTACCCCACATGCTTTCCTTCACATCATTTAGGTATTTTCATACTGATAAAGATAGATTTAACTAACTTAAAAATATCTTAAGGCAAAGAAACTGAGAAAAAAAAATCTATAATACAAAAACAACTCCAGGCTAAGTGATAAGATTCATATACACACAACCACAAGAGGCACCTGAGATTCACGACATTCAGTGCTGCATAGAAGTAAGCCACTTACACAATTATTATTCTGCATCCTCATTTCATAGGCTGCATGTCTTGGATTACTGGCTACTTGAGAACCTGGCGAGTTTCTTGAACTCAAGGCATGAGGGGTTAATATTCCACTAGGAGTGAAAGCTGGTTGATCTCTCTAACATAAATGGAAATGAATATATAAATTAAAATTAATTACAACACAGTTAGATGACAGGAAAAAGAGGGCAATGAAATAGAGTTCTAATTTTAATTACTTAACTACTAAAACTCACTAAAAGACCAAATAAATGGGTTTCCACTAACAATACAGGGTTGTTAACAGTTTGATTTGATGGTAACTTACACCCTGTAAACAACAGTCTGTAATACTTACCCTATCCTAAAACCACATATATAATACACCATCCTGATGCATAGAGGAATCTATTCAAGTCTCATCATGCTAAACCACTGTTCATTTACAATTTCAGAAAACAAATTTAAGGCACAATTTCAGGCAAACAAAAATAATCCTATAAAGTAAAAAGTTGAATTTGACTTGTACCTAGGAAATACTTGTATTTGCCCTTCACCTTGCTAGAATTTAACTCTTTGTTGCCAATTAGATGTGTAATTATAACTGTAATAGGGGATAGTCTTGGCTAAATGATAGATACCAAATGAAGGAAAAAACAGTAATATATTAGTAGAAATCAAATATACCCCTCCCAATCTGAGTGGTTTTAAACCTACCTGCAATAATAAAATAACTCTACTTTTCTCCTGCTTCCTGAATTGCTTAATACTAATAAAACATGACAATAAAACTCCATGAGTTTGAAAATCCAGTAGGAAAGCAATAAAAACAAGAACTTTATAGTAGAATACTATAAAGCATTATGGGATTAAGAAAGCAAATGTCACTGCTGGGAAGCAAGAGAGTTAAGAGAACCATGAACCAACAAGAGCAGCTCCGCGGAAAAGGTAAGATGTGGGTGAGTCACAAGTCAGAGGTCCACTTGGAGGCACCAAATGAAGGCAACAGTCTGAGTCTGAGTCAGGAGTGACGTGGTGTTTTAGGTACTATACGCAGCAGGGGTAAGCTGGATGGATGGAATTCAATCAGATCAATAGAGTGCACTGAACACCAAACTGAGATAAAACTGCATTCTGAGAGGATTAAGGTGTCAGTGATTTTGTTTTATTTGAGACACAGCCTCACTTTGTCACCCTTAGTAGAGTGCTGTGGAGTCATAGGTCACAGCAACCTCAAACTCTTGGGCTCAAAGGATTCTCTTGCCTCAGCATCTCGAGTAGCTGGGACTACAGGTGCCCATCACAATGACCGGCTATTTTTAGAGATGAGCTCTCGCTCTGACTCAGGCTGGTCTTGAACCCGAGAGCTCAGGCAAGCCACCCACCTCAGCCTCCCAGAGTGCTAGGATTACAGGCATGAACCACCGCACCCAGCCGGTGTCAGTGATTTTAGAGCAGAGAAACAATAAAGTTTGGAGTGTTGCTACGTTCTAGGAAAATTAACCTGACAAAAATGTAGAAATAAAACAGAATTAACTTTCAAGGGAATACAAAGGGTTGTCTTTTTATTACAAAAATGATACTAGATTGTTATAAACAATTCAAATAGCTAAGTGCCATCTGCCTCCCACCCCCTAACCTCCACCCCCACAGACTCCAGAGCTAGAAAAATCTTCTTTAAAATCAACACCAGTATTCTTTCTCCAAGAAGGGATCTGGGTAGATATTTTACGTCCCTCAACAACTCCTACTGGATGAGGAATAAAGCGAGCGACTCCAATGAACACCTTCACAAACTATAAACATGCTGTTGCTAAACCCGTGAAATTAAATTAAAACTCACCTTCATTCTCTTTCTTTTTTCTTTCTGTCGTCTTCTAAAACTGTCCTAAAAGTATAAAATCCACATATTCTGTCAAATAATTACACAAAAATGTCAGAGTTAAACATTACCAGGAATGATTTGGGAGACAATTTACATTTTAAAGGAAGACCCCGGAAATCTAGATACATGATTAATGTAGGCAATGTTCAAAGTGCTGCCTAACAGAACTTCAGCTTGGTAGAGAGATTTAATTTAGATAACAATCTAATTGTTGTTATTTTCTCATAATTTTTGACATCATTTAAAGAAAACACAAGAGGCATTAAAAAGACCCTTGGTTCTAACCTGGACAGAACAGGCTGTCAATATGGGAAAGTTACAAACCAGAAAGAAAATAATAATTCTTAAGTTTTAGCTGAATATAGTCAGTAAGATGAGAGTTTTTAAAAAATCCACAAGACAATTTAATGAGACTATCACCTAAAATGGGCTTGACAGTTCCTAATTCTGTCATATGCATGGCATAACAAAGGAACAAGAAAAAGAGGTTTCTACTCAAACACTACCCTTTCCCCCAGCTTCCAAATATGAATTGCTAAGGGAAGGGAGAAAGGAAATCGCTGCTACTCTGGGCCAATTTAATTCATAGGAAAGTCTCCAGTCCACACTGATTTTCCTTTCACTCTCAAAATGGTTTCATCTGGACAGGATTTGGGGTGATACTTGCTTCCCACTAACTCTGGGCCATTCAAAGGCCTCCCATGCCCATGCCCAAGTTTCCCTGAGTATCAAGAAGTGAAACACTAGCTAGGGAGGCTACGGCGGCTGCTGCTGGGCCCAAAACAGGGGCCAGCAGGTACTGTACTGACAGTCATCCCGGCAGCTGCACTTCTATCCCTTCCCCATCAGTCCTGTCAAGTGCTGTGTGATAATGCCGTAACAAGATCTCAAACTGGTGCCAGAAGAGTTGAACCGTGGATGCATGAGTCTGCTGCTCTGAGTCTGTAAAAACCTCTTACGATATGGAAACCACTGATTTCTTTACTCAAGCTTCCACCCCCATCTTTAGTGAAGTTTATCTGTCACCAACCACCTGCAGACTGTGTCCATTTTCAGTCCTCATCTGACCACGACTCTTCACTGGGCTCCCAGGCCTCTGCACTCACCTGGTTCTCCTCCTTCCCTCTTGCTAAGTGCCTTTACTCCTCAATCCCGGACCTCTTCACAGACCTCTTCCCATCAGTGCTCCCCTGGCCCAGTACTTGGCCTCTCTCCACTTCCTTCCTCCCACAGGACTAATCCACCCAGTCGTACATGCTGATCACTCCCCAGCCAGGCCTCCCCACTCATCTCCATTTGGCTATCCCAAACTTAATAGACTTCCCCATCTCACCTTTGTATGTCTTGCTTGTGGGGGTTGCTCAGAACATTTTTCAGTTGCTGGGACAAATGCCCCGAAGCCACTGTTGACACCTTTCCTCTTTCATACACTGCATTTAATCCATTAGCCAGTCCCATTGATTCTATCTTCAAAATACATTCTGAATCCTACTACCTCTTATCTACTGCCACCACCGGCTCCTTTGGGTTAGCACACAAAAAGCCTCCTCACTGGGCTCCCTGCACTACCAACCTTTGCCTCCAAACAGTCTCAACATGGCAGCTGGAGTGACCCCTTCAGAATATATACCAGATCCCGATTCAGAACACAATCTCTCCCCTTTCTTCCTCTCCTCCTACTTTCCCTTTGCCTCTGCTCCTGCCACCCCGGCTCCTTGCTATTCTGTGAACATCTCGGGAGTGCTCCTATCCCAGAGTCATGGCCCTAGTGATTCCTTCTGTCTGAAATTCTTTCTCTTCCTCCCTCACAGCTTCCAGGTCTAGTCAGAGCTTCTAGAATTGCAATCTCTCCATTGCCACCTTCCCAGGCGCCTCCTCACCTGCTCCCATTCTTCTTCTCCAGGGCACTTATCACTAACACACTATGACGCCTAGTTACTTTGCTTACTGTCCAGCTCCCCTAGAAAATATAAGCCACATAAGGGCAGGAATTTTCTATCCAGTTTTGTTGTTGTTATGTCACTAGCACTCAAAACATTTTCTGGCATATAAACACTTAACAGATGTTTGCTAAATAAATGAACTTTTGCAAAATAAAAGGCTAACGGCAACGCTCATAAAATAAAAAGCATCACATTTCTGGCCTAAGTGCTCAATTCTAATAACAAATAGTGTATTCTTTTTTACTATTTGTTCTACTGGTCTGTTAAATACCTATTTCTAAGGGTGGCAGTCACACACACAAGCAGACTTTAAGCCTATAGGTGGACCTTACTGATCGCTGATTTTTTTTGTGTTATGAAAAAGAATTGTGAAAATCTGTGGAAAGTCAGATTTCCCAGAAAAATACATACACTCAGAAACTTTCATACTGGATTTCTGAGAGTTGCCCTTGATGCCTAACCACACTGAAGGGCAACGTAAGACTTCAAGGATACCATAAAAAACCTCGAAGCTTTAAAATGCCCCCTCTACCAGGTCAGCTGGAAACTGTATTAATTAAATCTGTAACACTTTGGTATCTATAAAATTCCATACTTCCTCATCGAAGGCCAACTTATCACCAAAACTTAATAGTACATAGTCTGGTAAAGATACATTTTAAAAAGCACTGTTCTAACACAAGGTTCTTATACCATGTAGTACACCGTATTAATAGTTTTTTGTTTGATGGGTGTAAATAGGAGATTAAGTGAAGCCACCATAATTGTTGAAAATTTAGTTAAAAATAGCTGTTTTGGTAGACACTGATACCCACGGACAAAGCTAGTTGTGTAGTGTGAATTTTATATGTGAGAACACTTGCCATCACAGAAAAGATGACCAAGTACTGAAGGCTTTTCAGAAAGAACACTTACAGTCAACTCACTACGTAACATCAAATGATGCCCACAGTTATAAAAACAAGAGATCTTTGGATACGGTATATAAAAATTGAAGGAAACAGACAATCTTGTCCAATTCAATGACAAGTTTATAATAATCTACTGGGAGATCATGAAACAAAGCAGCAATATTATTGTGTTGTTCTTTGCTTAAAAGAGTCACATACTTTTTGTAAAATCCGTTTCTGAAAGCATTCCCCTGACTTTGTTTCTAAGAAGCTACTTCTGCTCTTTTTGCTCACTGCTGGCCTCCCTTGCCATCCCTTATAATCAGCCTCCAACCCCCTCTGCCTCCAGGCCGCTGCCCTCCTCTCCCAACCCACAGGGCCAACCAGACTAGGTGCCTGCTTGTTCACTAGGACCCTCAGGCAGCAGGCTGGAGCCCTCCTTTCTCTTTAAATGTCCATCTTCCCTGGCCTTCTTCTGCTGGAGGCGCTTTCACTCCACACAAGTACCCAGGAAATTCAAGTTCACACTCATGGCTTCAAGTACCTCCCCCATCAATCAGTTAATGGTTCTCAAATCATTTTTACAGAAGACTTCTGCCCTGAGCTTTCCTCACATCTACTCAACTGCTTAAACACATTTTTCTCTTCTCAGGTGTCCTGTGGCCCCTACCCTTGAATTCAACATCTCCAAATGAAACTCCATTACCACCAAGTCCCCACCCCAACCCATGCCACACCAGTGCCTGACCTTAGAGAATGGCACCAGCAAACTCCTTACTCCCTCAGCCAGAAACCAGGACTTTTCACCTAAGCACCCACCCATCATTAGCAATGGATTTCCATATGCTTTGTTAGTTCTTTCTTTTTATAGTTTCATTTACTTAAGAGTTACAACCCTACAGAGATCTTACATTCTCCCATCCCTCTGTACTGTCTGATACAATTTAACTCAGACCCCTACAAACTCCCCCTAGAGTTTGAGTTCTCAAGTGTTAACCTTTCTTGCTGTCTATAAAACATTGTGGCCATTAACTCAATCCCTTCAGTCTCTAGCCTTGGAACCCTCCTTTGTATCCTATGTATTAGATGGGTGTTTGGTTTTATATCCTAATTAAGATTATGAAGAGAGGAAAAAAATTATAACGCAGCTTAAAGAGTGTGCAACACACAGTTCCACACGGCACACACCACAACCCTCACAGTGACAAAGCACTGCCTGCTCAGGGGGACATCAGAGAGGTTAGAAGTACAATCACAGGATCAGCATAGCCTATTAGAGACAGGAGCAATTTAGCTACCGCAATAGAAACACTTTACCTCATCATCCTTTCTCTTTTTAAAAATGCTATCCTCAACTTCACCAACTGCTAACATGATCATCTGTACTCTTTGCAGATTGACATAACCACTTTCTGTAAGGTAACCCTGTAAGTGATAAAATACATGTAAAATGATCTTCTTATAAAAGCAAATAGTCGTGTTTTGAAATTATTCAAGAGTGAACTTACCCCAGTTTTGTGTACCACATTTTTGTATATGTTAACCAAACGGTCAATTGCACCTTCCCTGCCACCAGGAGACAAACATTATGCATTAGGACCAGGAGGCACTGTAAAGTCAAGAAGGCTACAACAGTACTTTGAAAAACCATGCAAATACACATACCTAATCTCTAAGGATGGCAAGTGAGGAAGGAAGTCATTTCCCACAAAGAAGCACATGAAGACCCAGTCATCAATGCTCCTCTCAACATCAAACGTGAAGGGTAGGCTGGCCATGGTGAGCTCTCTTTCTAAATACTACAACCAAAAAGGAATGCTCCCATCAAAGCTGTCTGCAGCACCCTGCTTTACAATGCTGAGTCTAGTGATTACTGCTCATACCTCACGAAGAACATTAAGACGAAGAAAGATAAACTCTCCTTCTGCACACGGAAGACTATCTGCAAGTTCATCATGCTGTAAGAATGAGAGGGAAGATTACCATGTACTCTAAACCTTGTAATTTTTTTCAACCAAGCAAATTTTAATGCTTTTTCTAAAGAAAGACTCATTTTCTTTCTTTTTTTTTTTTGAGGCAGAGCCTCAAGCTGTTGCCCTGCGTAGAGTGCCATGGCAAGACAGTGCACACCAACCTCCAACTCCTGGGCTCAAGCAATTCTCCTGCCTCTGCCTCCCACATAGCTGGGACTACAGGCACTTGCCACAACGCCTGGCTATTTTTTTTTTTTTTTTTTTTTTTGGTTGCAGCCGTCATTGTCTTTGGCGGCCCGGGCTGGATTTGAATCCGCCAGCTCAGGTGTATTGACTGGCGCCTTAGCCGCTTGAGCCACAGGTGCCCAGCGAAAAGATTCATTTTCATATTATCAGTATTAAGTAGAAAAAACTCACCAAACAATTTAAAATAAAATTTTATTTTAAACCTAATCACACCCAGACCAGGAGTCACCAAACATCATTTTCTGCAAAGGGCCAGATAATAAACAGCCTTTGGGGAACACACAGGGTCTCTGCTGAATATTCTTTCATGTTTTGTTTTGGTTTTTACAATCCTTTAAAAATATAAAAACTATTCTTAGTTCATGGGCTAAAGCTGGAGGACTGTAGTTTGCCAACCCCTAACCTATACTAAGCCTGTATTAGTATTTCAACATAAAGGCCTCTACCCCCCTCTTTGTGAACATATGTGCAAGGTATCTGAAATCATATACTTCCACCCGAAATCATATTTTTTTCCACCTATCCCCACCCCAACCTATCCCAACCCTAGTGCTTGGTAACAGTGGCTTTCTGAGAAGCCCCACATTTTTCAAAGCCCATCCCAATCTACACCCAACCTAATGTATATCCCTCCGGCCCCTTCTCTCTGAATATAAGTACATAAATAACATGTATACTGTCTGTATTGTACTGCATATCTGAAACTATATAGCGTGTTTTCTTATTTAATCTGCCCTTTTCACTCAAGAACATCTTTTAAAGAATCAGAATATGCTTAAGACAGAAGCCCCTTTAAAGGGGCCTGGATATCAAGTAACTTAATAGTATCAAGAAGCTTTACACAAATTTAATCTGCAGTTCCTCTTAAGGAGTCACCGTTTGACATAAGTCAATTCTACAAATAAATCACATGAAATGGGCAGTATTATCTACTAGAGCTAAGCCTCAAATAGACACAGGCTACGCTAGAAAAAGAACAAAGTGGAGAGAACAAGGGCAGGGATACTTCTGAGCACCAGTTTATTTTAAAGTACTTTAAAAGATATATTTCTGTGAGGGGCAACAGAGCAAGAAGTAAAAAAATCTCAGCAACCATAATCTTCTCTTTATTCATTTTAAAGATGAGGCAACTTGAATATACTTAATGCTAGTTAATTGTATACTTAAAAATCATCAAAATGTTATATTTTGTGCTACATATGTTTTACCACAATAGAATGCTTAAAGAAAAAAATGAGGCAACTACATCTCAAAGGTCTTACCTTTCCCTTCTTTTCTCTTGGCAAACCTTCACAGTCCTTGACCTCATGTCCAAACTGATTACAAAGACCACATGGTTTGGGTTTGTTTGGTTTGAATTCTTCTCTAATAATGGTAAAGTTGGGTTCATGTGTAGCAAGGCCAAGCATAATGAGATCAGCTATCAATCAACAAAGAGAAAAACATGAACAGTGAGCACTTCGAGAGGCTCCAAAACCAAAGTAGTTCAAGACACCAACACAAAGAAAAGCCCAAATAAGCACACAGACCAAGGCAGCAGTACCCCGAAGCCTACACTTTCCTAGCAGTAACTTTTTTTTGTCCATCAACAAGAAGCCACATGTGAACCTACAACACAGACTACCATTAAAGATTAAACAGTTGGGAAATTTTCTTTTCTTTCTTTCTTTTTTTTCAGACAGAGTTTTACTCTATCACTGGGAATAGAGTGCTGTAGCATCATAGCTCACAGCAACCTCAAACTCTTAGACTCAAGCAAACCTCTTGCCTCAGCCTCACAAGTAGCTGGGACTATAGGCATTTGCCACCATGTCCAGCTAATATTTTCTGTTTTTAGTAGAGACAGGGTCTCGCTCTTGCTCAGGCTAGTCTTGAACTCATGAGCTCAAGCAATCCACCCGCTTTGGTCTCCCAAAGTGCTAGGATTACAAGGTGTGAGCCACTGTGCCTGGCCTTGGGAAATTTTCTAGTTAAATTAAGGCTGAATAATATAAAAATATATACATATATATATTAAAGACTAGTGATTATCCATCACAGATGAAACAGCAACTCTCTCAAACATAAAAGAGCCAAGACATTTTGGAATTCCCAGGAAACCATTGCTAATCAATTACTAACAACCTACCCTAGCAACCTACTATGATTTAATCTAGAAGCAAATCCCAAAGAAGAAACTTACCATCTGCTCCACATAAACAATGATGAGTATTCGGGTCATGGTTAGGCTGGGCTGAAGAGGGGAGAAATACATAGTGAATATATTATATACCACATCTTCCCAAATATTATCTATTCAATAGCATTTTTTAATAGAACATATAATAAAATATTTATAAGGTTTACCTCTTTGTCTTCTAATGTAATCCATAATTTTATGCTCTCCTTCACCAGGAACACTAGCATCAGATAAAATAACCTAGTAAAAAAAGTGTTTAACACTTTTCAGCTCATCTCCAATTTTCTATAGGCAAAATAATTAAAAGAATTGAGTATCTTGAAAAAACTAACATAATTCTACTAAGATAGTGTTATTAGTTAGAAAATTTTCTGAATAAAATGTTAACTTATTACATAGAATGGAAAAAATAAAATATCTGGGTCACACTTAGCCATGAAAAAACTGATAAATTCATAAGTTCCTACGATTTTCACTATCAGCCAAGGACAAAGCACATGCCCTGAGAAAAATCAATGGAAGATACCAATTTTATGATTATAATTTATCATATCTAATAGGGAGACAAGCTTATCAATAAAATCACATAATATTTCATTTAAATTTTACTCAAATAATTATTAGAACATGGCCATTTTATAAAAGCAGCCTCATAATTTTAATTTTGCCATATTTTGATATCTAATGACAGCAATTTCTCTTCAAAAATAACTTTCCTATATATTTTTTTAAATTATGAACCCCATTTTATGGCTTCATAGTAAAAGGATAAAATTGGCATTCAGAGAAAATTCAGCCATCTAAAAAGTGTCCATGCAAGGCAACCCACTTCCAGTAGTCCTAGAAGCTTTTCTCCAATATTTCTGACAGTCAACTAACATTTTATGTGGGGGTGAGGCAGGGGGTAGTGGTGAGTGTTATCAATCCTATCAAAGTACAGCTTCAAATGATCACTCTAATCTTTTTGAAGTATGAAAATGTGAAACTTACTGTCAAATTTTCCCACCCAGGGTCATTATTTAAACGATCAGCTATGTAATAGCGGAGGCATTTAGCAAGATTGTCCATGAACTCAGTTCCCTAAAATGATAGAAGGAAATAAATTAACCTATCATTTAAGACTTAGGAATAGCTAGCAAAATATGAGTCTACTTACTGGTGTAATACAGTTGCTGTCAAATCTTTCTTTTATTTCTTCTGGAGGAAGAAAGCCACCTAGAAAAAAAAGAGGCAATGTTTCATTCTCCCCATAAAAAGTAAGGTAAAGTACTCAATATTAAGCCAGAACAACAACAAAGTTCAAACACAAAACAAGGAGAAATGTCACCTGAGGAAAAATTTCTCCCTTCACATTTAGATGAAGTTTTAAGGAGTCTGTCGAACAATGTCTGGTACACAAAAGATACTACGTTGTTACATAAAAATGTAAAAACTGTTAAGGTCTTCCTCTGCAACAACACACACACACAGGTTGAGGGTTTTACTTTTGATGTGAATTCTTAAGGTAAAGGTGCCTTAGAAAAATGAAATTAAAATGCTAAGCTTATCTCACATTTATAAGATAATAAAATGAAATTATCAGGTAAAGGGATAAAAAAAATCCTAATTTCTCCTCTACGTCACTAATTAGCTGCTTCTCAAAATATTCCCTGCATCTTCCATAAAAGAATCCTTAAAATCAAAACACTGTGTTCTAAATACAAAAAGGTGTTAGAGTCTTAATTGTAAGCTGTGGCTAAAGTAACCATAGATTTGTATATCTTCTGGTAAATCAAAATAACTTAAAATTTATTATAAATATAGGCCTAAGCTCACCATAGTATGGCATCTTTTTTTCAAATGCAAACAGCAATTTTCTTGAACCAATAAATTATAGCTTTCCTGGTTTAGTACAATGTCTCATGCAGCAGAACACCAAGCAAATCACCCCTACAAACAACCAGACCCTATCTCACACACAGATGTGGTGAGGGACAGCCAGTCTGCATCCACACCCTCTGACCTTTCTCCTCTCTGGGACGTAATCAATTCCTACCTTCTCACCTACCGGCACTTCCAAGGCTTTGGGAAACTGCAAAAATGACCACATCCCACCCTCAACCTCCCAAAGTTGAGAGAACCCTGAGCACAGAGGCTGCTCCATTAACCTGTGTTGGAAGTGTGGAAGTGATCTGGCAACCACCTATGCAAGCCGCTTACATCGTTCCTGGCCTTCTCAGACGGGCCTCTGAGTTTCCAGGGGAAGCATAAGCAAACCAAGACTGATTCAGGAAAATGTTTCCAGAATTGCAGCTTTTTGACAGCCCCTCCAGAGAAGCACTCCTATTCTATTTTACAGATACATAAAAGTTAGCGGTAGAGCCACACTTGCCCTGGAAGGGGCTGACAATCTGCTCTCCCTTTTCAACATTCCTTCCTTTTACTCTCAAGTTTTCCTTTTACTGTAGAGTCTCAAAATAAACAAGTTTATTAACCCGTTTATGCCAGAGGTTGAAATTTTGAATTTTTTGCCTGACTTTTTGACAAGTTGTCAGCACACCAGTTCTGCGCAGTGACTAACTCTGGCACCACACAATGACATGTACTCTCAGGAGCGGAGGCAGATGTGTGAAAAATCAGACCTTGGCAATGACTCCACATCACTACTGTTCCCGTAATGAGATGTGAGGCATAAACGTGTTAATGGCGGTGAAGGATTCTATGAACTATTTTTCCTCAACAGTGAACTTACATTTTTCTCAGATATTCTGGGATCCTTATTAAATTAAAATTTTCCTCACTTGTAAGAAAAAGTCCAACTTTAAAATATATATCCTTTACCCTTCGCCAGTATCTCCTCCCGGACTCGCTGCTTCTCGAGTGCTGCCTCCATTCCTTCTTTGGATGCTCTGAACCGCCTTGAACGCTGCTGGTTCATTTTAGCACGTGGTGCCTGAAAACATGTATTTCATATTCACATTATACTAATAAGAATATTTACAAATAAATCTGTACATTATTTTGAACGTTATCATTCTTATAATAGTAGTATAATAAAATGGAAGAAAATTAAGTAAAATCTTGAATAATTCTCTCCTGACAGACAACAGATCCTGAGACCTTAAATACAGACCAAGAACCTAAAAGCTGAGCTCACTAAGGTAACATGTCAAATGGACAAAAATACTATGAAGTCCCAGCATTTCACACTACAAGGTCCATGGTCTAATGCCAGTTTCCCTGGCTTAGAGTGCTTCCAAGAATCCACCAAAAAACCTCACTTTACTTAAAGATCCAGTATGCATTTGATTAGTAATTACTATAAAACCAGGATCAGGAAGACCTTCCCTATATCCATGCCTAAAAGGAAGGGTGGTCTCCAAATGGGATTCACAATGTCCCACAAAAGCAACAGAAAAACTAATTCTCCCTGTAATATTCTGAAATTAAAAACAAATAACAACAAGAAAAAAAAAAAACACTTCTTGACCCGCAGGACCTCTGTGCACTTCTATTCTGTATTTCCCACAATAAGGTTCATAATTATCACTGTCTTTTAAAAAAGGACAGCAGTTAGAAAGGAGCAATGTTTTAACCAAAAGTAACTTAAATCATTCTAACTAATGAGTACTTTAAAAGTACTTTAAATGCATTCTAACTAAATGCAATCTAAATCACAGACTAAGCCCGAATAAAGTGAACTGGACTGTTAAGATTTTAGAAGTTGGCTCGGCGCCTATAGCTCAACCGGCTAAGGCGCCAGCCACGTACACCTAAGGTGGCGGGTTCGAATCCCCAGCCC
>NW_003852531.1:3324714-3331718 GCF_000181295.1 Otolemur garnettii | reverse complement strand
AAAAAAAAAAAAAAAAAAAAAAAAAAAGATTTTAGAAGTTACTGAGCTGAGTTTAGGTTGGAAGGAAGTCTGAAATAGCCTGTGTACATGTAAATACAAGTTTCTTATATTCTTTCAACAGTTCCCTTTCCCATAACATGAGACCATCTAAGGTAGCCCGCTCAAGTACCAAGTTCTATGATCTACATTTACACATAAAAATGTGTATACACATGCACGTACACACACATATATAAACATGCAAATATTTTATATATTGAGCTAGCAGTAAGGGCACACTGGAGTAAAATTAAAATTTAGCTGAATATAAATTGGAATATGCTTTAAATGAGACATATTCCTATTCACTTTATTATTTTATTCCAGTCTAACTGCAGTTCACCAAGTTATCAGGCAGCTAAGATTTTTCATTGAGTAAAAAGAACCTCACAGAGAAGTTAATCTTGGATTCAAAGTTCTCTGGATTTTCAAAATCATTCCATTAGCCACTGGGATGTACTAAACCTAAAAGAAAGAAAATCTACTTGCATATGGCTAAATAAATTTAGGGCACCCACCTCCCACCAGTACCCACCAATCTCCAATTATTCTTCACAGTTAAAGAAATGGGACAAAAGTCACCTCCTCTCTATCGGCTAACTCCCTCAGCAGCCCTGACTCTTCCTCAGCGCTCCATTGTTATCTAGTGCCTAAAAAGCCTGCACGAGACCAGCTTGCCCATTTATTTATACCTCCCTCCCTTTGATGGTTAGCCCTTCAAAAGCAAGGGCAGTCACCAATAAATATCCCCAGAATTCCACAGTACCTGGTAGCAGTCACTAAAAGACATTCAAATGAATAATGAGGTTTTCATTCTTAAATTCACTAATACCAACTAGACACTGAGAACACAGCAAAAACCAAAATGGAAGCTTCTAAGTTAACTATTTTAGCACTTACCACTCCGTCTATTGCCATGTAGAGAAGTCGTCTTGGTCTTACAATATTGAAAAGTCTGTCAATGTATTCAAAAATCGCAACCATCATTTCATCTTCATTTTTTGGTGCTGGTCTAGAATAACAAGCAAATAATGTAATATAACATAGTCTTTCCTCTTTGATTTGCAATATCAGTGACAAAAATAGGTTACATACTTATCTTCAGGATGAGTACAGGGATGGATGATTCCATTCATATCCAAATACAGATTATCAAACTCCACATCATTGGGATTAGGTTTACTGGCATCAACTGGAATCTTTACACCATTGCATTCCTTTGACTATGAGGAAGTGATAGTTAATAGCAGTCTGATTATTTTCAGGTCTAAAAATGACAGATACCTAAGCTCAGTATGATCCTGTGCTTTGTTTTTTAACTGGAAATAAAACACTTCAAGTAATCTTTAAATTGTAAGAAGTTATTTTATTCCTTAAAGTAAACTGACGCCAGTATTTCCATCTTTAGAAGGCGGTTGGTTTCTAAAATAGGTTAATTTGACAACATGGAGGATGTTTATCAAATTCCCTTATCATCCAGTTGTCCAAGTGAGAAATCTTGGGAGCCATCTTGGAGTACCTTACCCTCATGGCCCGTATCAGTAAGCCCTGTCAATGCAATCAATCTCCCCCACTTCATCTTCTTACACTCACTACCATGAACAACAGGAAGTTATCATCTGTCACTTAAAGATCACAACCACCGTTACAGAGACTCCCCTAGTCTCCACCCCATCTTCTACACCATACTTTTCTTCTAAAACACAAATGTCTTAATCTTGCCTAACTTTTCCAATGACTCCCACAACAGGTGGTAACCAAGGTTGCCTGGACCTTCACTAGTCTCCTGAGGGTCCTGACACAATGCTCCTAAGTTCTTGGAAAATGCTCTTTAATCTTGCGATGCCTTTGCATAACGCTGCTTCTTTCAAAATCCCTTCTTCTTCCTCCCTACCAACACTTACTTCCTGAGATCTTACTGATAGTTTACTGAGTCTAGACTCAGATCAAATGTCACTCACTTTGTAACATTTTGTAAACATCTGCCAGGAAATTAACTGTTCCTCCTGCACTTCTTTAGAATTTAGCTTATTCATTATAGCATTCCGTAGTTCTATAATTATAATCCTAATCCACCTACATTGTGAGTTCTTTAAAAGGTTAAGGCTTACTCCCAGAGGTACTCAACTGTATGTTTAGAAATGATATTACGTTTGTTAAAAAAGAAAAATCAAAGATCAGCTTAAGGGGAGAAGGAGCCAATCAAGAAGACATAGCCAGGCAAGGTGAGGAGGATCACTGGAGCTCAGTTCAAGACCAACCTAAGCAACAGCAAGACCCCGTCTCTACTAAAAACAGAAAGATTAGCTAGGCATCATAGTGCACACCTGTAGTCCCAGCTACTCAGGAGGCTGAGGCAGGAGGATCTCTTGAGCCCAAAGAGTTCGAGGCTGCAGTGATTTACCATGACACCACTACACTCTACCTAAGGTGACAGAGCAGGACTCTGTCTATCAAAAATAATAAAGAGAAGGGATTAATGAATAATGTTATGTCCATTTACTAGAATGCCAGACACAAGGGTGACTCAAAGAACCAGAGCTGAATGGTCACAATTATACTTCTGAGGCAGAAGAGCAAGCTGTAGAAGACACAGCATAGCACTTACAGCAAATCATAAAATAGACGAGACAGCAGACACTGTTCAGGGATGGGTTTACACAATGAAAGCACTGTGGAAAAAGCAAGACTTCAATCTTCTCTTTCCACTCCAAGAACATATAAAAGCCTAAACAAACAAACAAATCAACCACATAGCTATTACAGAAAACCAGAAGCAGAACTTCATCTGGCTGAGAAATCACAAGGATTCCGGAAACACAGGGAATGGATGCCTGTGACTTTAGATGGGAGAACAGCACCCCCAACATTTGACAGATTTGCTGCCTTTTAAACACAAAAAGGCTCCTGACCCAAAGAGAGAGCTCAAGGGACAGCTTCTAGATGATCCTTCAGCACCAGTCAAAAAAACAGACAGATGAACCCTGGCCCTCTCCTCTTTCCTCATACCATCAGGTCCCCTGTGGGCCAGGCAACTTTAGACAGGCAACTCAGAGAATATAGGTGCCATCCAGTGCGCTGGCTGATTAGCAATTCCCCAGAGGACCAGGAAGCACCCCTAAAGAATGCTGCAGTCAAGGTAGCTCTGCCCAGCAGAAAACCCACTCCTGTACTTCGAGGTAAAAGAAAAGGATCTACGTATCCCAAATAGACAATGGGGATTTTAGTCTATTCATGCATGAAAATGCTAAGCAATCAAGATAAAGGTATTTAAGGAAGTAAAGATATTGCGAGTATATAGTGATGTCTGTGTAGAAATACATTAGGTTTTGAAGTAAACCCCTAAAATGAATTTCATGCCAACCTACTGTTCCCATCAACCTTATAAGCAGAGACCACAGTAACAGCTAGGCAGATGCATTTCTGTCTAAACCTACACAGCAGCTACATTAAAGATATCCTCAGTCCTGAATGAGCTTCCAAGGTAGTCAGAGTATGCCACTGACGGAAGTCAGGCATCAAACTATACAACTCAATTTTACATTTCCCTTCAAGCATCTTGGAACCACAAAAATACAAAACATGTGTGACACTTTGGGGGAAAAATAGGCAAAAGATAATGAATTTTCAAATTACAGTACGTCAGTTTAAAAATTCAATCAGTAAGTTTTGATGTAGTTATCAAATAGAACATTTGTGGGTAATTCGTTTCTTTCAGGTTCCATGTGTGTCGTATCTTCATGTTTATACACGCGAACTATCACTAACATTTATGGAACACTTAAAATCTGACAAGCCCTTTCTAAGGACTTTTGCTCATGGATTATTTTATTATATCCTCACAACAACCTTGTGAGGTCTGGAGTATCCCACTCAAAATGGAGAACATAAATTCTTAGAGGAGTTAAAGTGGCTTTTCCAAAGTCACATTACTACCAAGTTCAAGAACTAGGATTTAAATCCATGACCTCTGAGGTGGTATCTCACCCAGTACACGAGACTGATCAATTGTAACTTCACTAGATCCAAACCAAGTACAATGGAGGATACAAAATACACAAGATTATGTAATTCTGATCCTTACTAAGACATAACATCATATCAGAGAGATCTGATTCCAACATGGCAGACAGTCTGAGAAGCTTTACTCATCTGCTCCCAAGTGAAACTGATGGAAATTATTATTTGTTTTTTCTTTTTTTTGAGACAGAGCCTCAAGCTGTCGCCCTAGGTAGAGTGCTATGGTAGCACAGGTCACAGCAACCTCTAACTCCTGGGCTTAAGTGATTCTCTTACCTCAGCCTCCCAAGTAGCTCGGACTACACGCGCCCGCCACAACGCCTGACTATTTTTTGGTTGCAGCTGTCAGTGTTGTTTGGCAGGCCCAGACTGGATTCAAACCCGCCAGCTCAGGCCACAGGCACCAAGCCAAAAATTATTTTAAAAACTAAAGCAATTAAAGTAGGGTGTCCAACCAGTGGCCTGTAGGCCACACACAGCCTAGGATGTGTGGCCCAACACAAAACCATATACTTTACTTAAAACATTTTGAGGATATTTTATAAGTTTTTGGTGGAACTCAATTGTTCATGCCCAGTTCTCAAGCATGAATGGCACTGTGTCACAATTTCATATAAAACAAACATTCGTGGGCTCTCACCATCTACACCCACCCATGTTTGTTTTAAAGCAGTATACAGCTTCTAGTGTGTTATCTCCCAAGTGCAGCCAAAGTGACCCCATCAGGCATTATACAGGCTCATGGAAACTTTGGCAAGGCAGTGAATATCAACAATATTTCAACCTACTACTGCAATGTTAAGGCACTTAATGTCATTTAGAAGTCAGGTAAGCATTCTTTTTGCATGCTTAAGGGTCCTTCCACACCTTGGGGACACCTAATACATCGCCCATAGCTCTTTACAATCAGCCATCGATACCTTGCCCCACATTGGTGAAATGGCCCAAACCTTGCTTTCTATTTCCCTGTCAATTAATTTTCATAATCAAAGCAAATATAGTCCCTTATCTATTATTTTTTAAATCTTACCACGGCTTCTACGTCTCAAGAGGAAAAACTATAGATAAGAGAAGACTGGTCAATGAAAAATGGACAGATGACTACTTTTTTGTCAAGACAAATAGTAAGGCACTCTGCTTAATTTGTAGAGAAGTTGTGAAAGTTTTCAAAGTCTATAATTTGAAAAGGCATTATATGCAAGAACACTCTGTCAAATTCAGTACGTATAAAGGACTGTGTCCTAAGGACAAAAATAGCAGAACTGAAAAAGAACCTGTCTTCCCAAAAAAAGTTTTTTAAAGTTTTTAAAAATTCTGTTTTTTACAGACAGATTCCACTGTAAAAGCCAAAAGCTAGTTATGCTGTAGCATATTTAATAGCAAAAAAAACCAAAACCATTTACTGATGATGAGTTTATTAGGCAATGTATAGAAAGCATGCCAAATATAATTTGCCCTGAAAAAAGGGGGATATTCATAAAACTATAGCCAGGATTGAAGAAATTAGAAATGTATAGGAAAAAGTTTGGAGAGTAAAGTTACTAATTTTAAGTTTTATGCTTTGGTCACGGATGACAGCACTGATGCTACAAATACAGCTCGGCTTGCCATTTTTATGAGAGGTATTGATGACAAATATAATGCCACTGAAGAATTGGCTTCTTTAGTGCCATCAAAAGACTAAACTAAGAGAGTTGTATGAAGCAGTAAAAAATATGTCAAAGCCATTTCTTTGTCCACCGTCATCATATCTGGTATAGTTACTGATAGTGCCCCAGTGAAGGTAGGTACAATTTTTTTGTAAAATTAACAGAAGACAATGCAATTGCCACCCAACACTCATGTTGATGAAGTATCACTGCATAGTACATCAAGAAAATTTATACCTCAGAGGCCAAGGAGGGAGGATTACTTGAGTTCGTGAGTTTAATACCAGCCTGAGCAAAAGCAAGATCCTGACTCTACTAAAAATACAAAAACTGAGGCAAGACGATCACTTGAGCTGAGTTGGAGGTTGCTGTGAGCTATGATGCCACAGCAATCTATCCAGGGTAATAGGTTGAGACTCAAAAAAAAAAAAATTTATAAGCCAGGTATGGTGGTACATGCCTATAATCCCAGCACTCCAGGAGGTGGAGGCAGGTAGATTGCCTGTGCTCACCAGTTCGAGACCAGCCTGAGCCACAGCGAGACCTCATCTCTAAAAATACCTGGGTGTTGTGGTGGGTGTCTGTAGTCTCAGCTATTAGGAAGGCTGAGGCAAGAGGATTGTGTGAGCCCAAGAGTTTGAGGTTGCTATAAGCAACCTCAAAAAAAAAAAAAAAAGGAAGAAAATTTATGCACAAAAGCTTCCAAAATGAATAATGTCACCAAGACTGTGAATTTCATAAGGGCCAAAGGATTGAATCATGGTCAATTCTAGAAATTCCTTAAAAGTATTAATGCTGACTACGGTGACATCACTGACTTTTGGGAAGACAGCTAAGCTGAGATCAAAAGCAGAAAAAATTTTATGATTTCAAAAACCATTTTATGGTATCAAAAACCAAATTTGTGCCAGAACTTAACGATGAAAACTGGCTTACAGATTTAGTACTTTTAGTGATTTATTTAAATGAGTAAAACATGCATCTTCAAGATGAAAATCAACTTATCATAAACCATAACAGGGTCTTGGCACTGGCACTCAGTGAGTAGGGCGCCAGCCACATATACCAAGGCCAGCTGGGGGCTACTAAGCAACAATGACAGCTGCAACCAAAAAAACCGGCTGGGTACATCGTAGTGGGCGCAGATAGTCCCAGCTACTCGCAAGGCTGAGGCAAGAAAATCACTTAAGCCCAAGAGTTTGAGGTTGCTGTGAGGTCTGACACCACGGCACTCTACCGAGGGCAAAATAATCAGACTCTGGCTCGGCGCCTGTGGCTCAAGCGGCTAAGGCGCCA
>NW_003852531.1:3313481-3323221 GCF_000181295.1 Otolemur garnettii | reverse complement strand
AAAAAAAAAAAAAAAAAAAAGAAAGTATTTTTCAAAAGATGTTTTATTACTTAGATATATACAAATTCTATACTAGTGACCACAAACTTGGGACCTGCCGAACTATTTCAAAGGACTCTGAATAGGCCGCTGCATAATTAAATTATGGGGACTTTTTGATTGTCTGTGTTGGGGATACCACAGAAATTATACAAAGATCTTTTTTTTTGTTTTTGTTTTTCTCATCAGCTTTCATTAGGATTTGTGTATTTCACTAACATGTTTGTGTGTGGCCCAAGACAATTCTTCCAAAGTGGCCCAGAGAAGACAAAAGGTTGGACACTCCTGATTAAAAACCTTTGGAAATGGTCGTAAGAACAAACAGCAACCCAATCAAGAAAGCTGGTGAAATTTCTAGAACTGACTTCACTTGCAAAAGTACATAGCATTACCTATATTGAACTGTTCAAAAGAAAATGAAAGGGAAGAAAGTATTTGGCCAAGTTTTAAACCTAAAGGTGCTCTAAAAAAACAGTGAAACCTGTGGTGAAAAGGAATTGAGAGGAGATTCCAGGATCTAGTGAAGATACAGCCTAGACTACAGGTCAGTTAGTTCATGGGAAACAATTGAGAGACAGCAGGGAAAAGCCCTTCCCGGGGTTGGCATGAATATAGAACAATACACTGACCTCAGAAACTAATCCAGGGACCCCAAGTCCACTACGCTAGGGTATTATTGAAAATAAGAGAGCAATGGGACCAACTGGTAGAGTTTTACTGTTGAGAGTGATCAAGAAATAAATACAAGAGACTCCTACCTGTACCACTGTCATCCCAAGGTGGCTGTGGCATGCCCCAAACGACACCTCCCTGAGGAAAAACATCAGGGGAATAACATGATAGGGAAGAAATACACTTGATTAAAATAATCTAGCCAGTCAACCAAAAGCCACATAACAAGCCCCCACAGGAGGACCAGCACCCAGAGTTGCCACAATATATAATCTTAAAATTTCCTGTTTACAAGAAAAAAATTGCCAGGCACGCAGAAAATAATATAAAACAAAAACAAACAAAGAAAGTACAACTCAAACACTAGCAAAAAAGCAAGCCTCTGAGAGTACCCAGATGCTGGATTTAACAGATAAAAATCACTTAAAAAATTTTAAGAGTCTCAGCGCCTACAGCACAGTGTTATAGCACCAGCCACATACACGAAGGGTGGTGGGTTCGAACCCTGCCCAGGCCAGCTAAACAACTACAACAAAAAAATAGCCAGGTGGTGTGGCGGGCACCTGTAGTCCCTGTTACTTGGGAGGCTGAGGCAAGAGAATCATTTAAGCCCAAGCACTCTACTGAGGGTGACACAGTGAGACTCTGTCTCAAAAAAAAAAAAAATAAAAAAATTTAAGAACCAAATGGAAATATTAGAGTTCGATAGCAATAAAATAAATTCACTAGAAGGCTGGGCATGGTGGTTCATGCCTATAATTCCTGAATTTTTAATAGCTGAGGATCACTTAAGGCCAGAAGGATCACCTGAGATTAACCTTGGCAATGTGGTGGCACATGCCTGTAGTCCTGCCTACTCAGGAGGTTAAGGCAAGAGAATCGCTTGAGCCTATGAATTTGAGGCTCTAACCTAGACAACACAGTGAGACCCCATCTCTAAAAGGTAAAATAAAATAAAATTTAAAACTTTTATCCATCAAAGGACATCATCAAGAAAGTGGAAAGACAGGTGGGTGCAGTGGATTGCACCCGTAATCCCATCACTCTGGGAAGCCGAAGTGGGAGGATCACTTGAGCTCAAGTGTTTGACATCAGCCTGACAAGAACAATACCCCATCTTCACTAAAAACAGAAAAACAAAAAAATAAGTAGGCATTATGGTCAGCTACTCAAGAGGCTGAGACAAGAGGATCACTTGAACCCAGGAGTTTGAGGTTTCTATAAGTTAGGCTGACACCACAGAACCCTAGCCTGAACAACAGTCTCTGTCTCAAAAGAAAAAGTGGAAAGACAATTCACAAAATGGAGGGAAATATTTGCAAATCATATATCTAATAAGGGACTTGTATTCAGAATACATTAAAAACATTTGTAAGTAATAATAAAAAGGCAACCCAATTTAAAGGCAAAATATCTAAATAGACATTTCTCCAAAAAAGATAAACAAATGGCCAATAAGAACATGATTAGTTACCAAGAAAATGCAAATGAAAACACACAGTGAACCACTTCACACACCCAACCAGATGGCTAAAGCCAAAAAGTCAGTAACAAGTGTTAGCAAGTATAGGACAATTCTCTGGGTAGCCCTGGACCAACTCAGTTCTCCACCCCTTCTTGCTCATAGTTCTCAAGATTAACTGTAGAATGTGAAGGCATGCAATACCCTGAAATAGAGAAGAACTGCCTAAAAGCTCCCAGGCCTGTTCTCCTCTCTCCCAGGGAACATAGTATCCTGAGTTAGGGAAGAACTTACTGGAATAGCCTAGGCTTTGTTCTTGTCTTCCCTAAAAGCACCATGTCCTCCAAAGCTTTAGCCCAGTGAATATGGGTATACAACACAAAGCTGCATGCAACACTGAGGTACTCAAGACTCCATCTGCCCCAGGCATCTTCCTGAGCCTCAGGAAACTGACTCACAATAAATGCTAGGCTAAAAATAAATAAATAAATTTAAACGCTAGGCTCTGCTACTCCTCACTGCCTATCTGTAAATAGGCATACTATTCCAATGATAATATAAAATAGTGCAGCCACTTTGGAAAAGTAGTTACTCAAATGCTTAAACATGGAGTTACCACATGACCCAGCAATTCCATTCCTAGGCATGTATCCAGGAGAAATGAAGACATGTATGTCCACACGGGAACTTGGACATGAATTTTTAAAACATATTATTCATAACAGCCAGAAGACAGAAACTCAGATGTCCATCAAAAGACAAACATACAAACAAAATGTGATCTATCCCTACACATTATTTTTTTCATTTAAAAAAAATGAAGGTTTTTTTTTTTTTCCCCAGTTTTTGGCCAGGACTGGGTTTGAACCCGCCACCTCCAACATATGGGGCTGGTGCCTTACTCCTTTGAGCCACAGGCACCACCCCCCAAAATGAAGTACTCTTCAAAGAACTCAAGCTAGACCTTCCAATTGATCCTGAAATCCCATTACTGGGCACCTACCCAAAAGGAAAAAAATCCTTTTATCACAAGGACACTTGCACTAGACTATTTATTGCAGCTCAATTTACAATCGCCAAAATGTGGAAACAGTCTGAATGCCCACGGGCCTAGGAATGGATTAATAAGCTGTGGTATGTGTATACCATGGAATACTATTCAGCCATTAAAAAAGATGGAGACTTTGCATCCTTTGTATTAACCTGGATGGAAGTGGAACACACTATTCTTAGCAAAGCATCACAAGAATAGAGAAGTATGAATCCTATGTACTCAATTTTGATATGAGGACAATTAACGACCTAGTACCCAGTGGGGGTAGAGGAAGGAGAGAGGAGAGAGAGACAGAGAGAGAAGGAGGGAGGAGGATGGGAGAAGGAAGAGCAGAGAGAGAGAAGGAAGGAAGGGGTGGGGGTCTTGGTGTGTGGCACACCTTTTGGGGGCAAGACACAAGTACCTAACATGCAATCAGTGTAATCTGGTTTTTTGTACCCTCAATGACTCCCCAACAATTAAAAAAAAAATGAAGTAGTGATACAAGCTTTCAATAAATCTTGAAAACATAATAGTAAGTCAAAGAAGCCAATAAGATATGTATTATACAACGTGATTCCTCTCACAGATAAGTCCAGAATAGGAAAATAAAGTCAAAGTAAATTAACAGATGTTTAGGGATGGAGAAGAGGGGATAGCAGGCAGACAGACAGAGGTTTTACTAGAGCTTTTACTGCATGCACCTCAGGTTTCTTTCTGAGGTAAAGACAATGTTCTTTACCCCACCACTGATGTGGTGATGGCTGCAAACATCTGTGAACATACTAAAAACCACTGAATTGTATACTCAAAACGGTAACCAGGATGTTATGTAAATCATACCTCAATAAAGCTGTTTAAAGGATGTAGAAAACTATCCCCCCCCCAAAAAAAAAACATATTGGAGAAAATACAATGCAAGGTCAAGGACCAACATCCTCCTGTTCATTATTATTGTCTCTTCACTTAGAGCAGTGCCTGTCACAAAAGAAATACTTAATGAAACAGAACAAAAAGAAAGAGCAAGGCAGCAGTGTAGGAAACCCGTGTTTCATTACATGAAAACAGTTAAGAGCAGAACTCTACACTGGTCAGTGTTACCAAGAGTTAGACACAAAGACATCTCCACTTTTACTCAGACATACAAGCTACTAAAAATTAACTTACCAAGTAAAATTCTGAAGTCAGATTTTCATGCTAACTTGCCATTTATCCAGTGCTTCTGTGCCAGGAACCTAACTTGCATTAATACACTATGTGTGTAACCCACAGAACCATGCTCCAAGGTACATACGTTAGGTGATCATTAATAATGACTCTCATATTTGCAAATTTTCCTACTTACATATATATATATATATATATATATTTTTTTTTTTTTTGGAAGACAGAGTCTCACTTTGTAGCCCTCAGTAGTGTTGTAGCTTGGACTATAGGCACCTGGCTATTTTTATTTTTTGGTTGTAGTTGTCATTGTTTGGCAGGCCCAGGTTGCATTCGAACCCACCAGCTCTGGTATATGTGGCTGGTGCCCTAGCCGCTGAGCTACAGGCACCAAGCCTACTACAGTGTATTTTTAACCCCCAAATCCACTGACATGTGCAGAGCAGTGAAAATTTTGTGTCCCCAACACACACATTCCCAGCTGAAGTCTTCTGGTCTCAGCACTTACACAGAGATGACCAGAAAGGGAAGGCTATAGGGGCAGTCCAATGCAGCGTTAAAAGTAAACCAAATTTGGCCTGATAACTCTCTTCCACTGAGACCTTAACCAACTGGGACTAAACTTAGTTTAATATAGACTGAAACCCTAATTTTTGTTACAGAAGTAGTATACTATTATAGTATACAAAAGCAAACCACAGCAGTATATACCACTTTGTAACAAACAGCTGAGCCTCAGCCAATCACAGCAGCCCACAGGTGGCCTGAAATTCATCAGGCCAGTCCAAATAACGCTAAGGCCCAAACTGCAACCAAACCAGTTGTTTCTATACCTCTCACTTCTGTTTCCTGTCCCTTAAGCTGTCCACCCACACAGCAGAGCAGTGTCTCTGAACCTCTTCTAGTTCTGAGGACTGCCCAATTAATGAATTGTTCTTTGCTCAATTAAACTGTTAAATTTATCTAGAGCTTTTACTTTAACAAGTGCCAGAAGCCTGAAAGACATTTTCCCAAGGTCAGAAGGCTTGCTAAGTGGAGGAACTGTATAAGCCAAGTAATTAAAGGACATGAAGTAAGGAAGATGACAGTTGAACCAATAAAGAGTCGGCAGTAAGGCAACAAAAGAAAATCAAGTCATAAAAATACTCAACCCAAAAGAAAGATCTGGGAAACTGAAATAAAAAACAGATGAGACCGAAAAGAAATAAGATTAGGGATTTAAACCTAAGCGTATCAATAACCATTTTAAATGTAAACGTTCCACTGGCCCAATTACAAAGCAGAGGAGGAAAATAGTTTGGTGATTCCTCAAAAAGCTAAACACAGGCTGGGAGTGGCGGCTCACACCTGTAACCCCAGATTGCTTGAGCTCAGAAGTTCCAAGACCAGCCTGAACAAGATCCAGGGCCCATCTCTACTAAAAATAGAAAAACTATGAGTGTAGTGGCCCACTCCTATAGTCCTAGCCACTCAGGAGGCAGAGGCAAGAGGACTGCTGAAGCCCAAGAGTGTGAGGCTGCTGTGAGCTATCACACCAGAGCACTCTACCCAGGGTGAGATTCTGTCTCAAAGGGGAAAAAAAAAGCTACATATAGAACCACCACATGACCTGCCACCACATGATCAGATGTGATGTGATTTTGATCATATGGTGTATACCTAAAGGAACTGAAAGCAAGGACTGAAAGAGATACTTACAGAAGTATGTTCCTAGCAGTGTTATGTACAACAGCCAAAAGTATCCAACAAAATGTTACATATACATACAATGGAATGAAATTCCATAAAAAGAAGTGAAATTCTGACACATGCAACATCTAGAAACACTATGCTAAATGAATAGTCAGATAGAAAGGGACAATTGTATGATTCTACTTAAGTGAAGTACCTAGAATAGGCAAATTCAAAAGACAAGGGGTTGGCGTTTAATGGGTAGAGCTTCTGTTCTAGAGGATAAAGAAGTTCTAAAAATAGACAGTGGTAATAGTTACATAATATTGTGAATGTACCTAGTTCCACTGGATTGTACACTTAAAAAGAGTTAAAATGGTATAATATATATTATATTGTATACCAACAAAAAAGGGGAACAAAGACAAAGATTGTCAACTTGTATAAAAAGGCAAGATCCAAAGGTATGTTGCCTACAAAAAATCCACTTTATAAATATAAAGATGTAAATAAGCTGAAATTTAAAATCACATTTGTCAAGAGAACTGGCTACACTGTGTATTAACACCAAACAGAGAAGACTTCAGAGCAAACAATGTTACCAGGGATAAAGAAGGTCTTTTCCTAATGAGAGAAAATACGTTAATAAGAATAATTCTAAGCACTTAAGTACGTAATAGAGGAGCTTCAAAATGCAAGAAGCAAAAAACCCCAACAGAACTGAAAGGAGAAACTGACAAATGCAAAAATGATAAAGATTTCAACACCTACATCCATAACTGATATGACAAATAGACATAAAACTAGTTAAGTATTTTCCAGTCTTTTATATCCTATCCATCTAATAACATTTATAGAATACCCAACAGAAGATACATCCTTTTCAGGTCTACATTACATTACATTACATTACATCTACATTACATTACATTACATTACATCACATCTACATTACAGAGACCATATTCTGAACCATAAAACAAGTCTAAACTTAAAAGAATTCAAAATATGGGGCAATGCCTGTGGCTCATTGAGTAGGGTGCCGGCCCCATATACCGAGGGTGGTGGGTTCAAACCCGACCCCAGCCAAACTGCAACAAAAAAAAAAATAGCCGGGCATTGTGGCAGGCGCCTGTAGTCCCAGGTACTCTGGAGGCTGAGGCAAGAGAATCACCTAAGCCCAGGAGTTGGAGGTTGCTGTGAGCTGTGACACTACGGCACTCTACCAAGGGCAAAAAAATTCAAAATATGCAAAGTACACTCTGAAAGGGGAATTAGAAATTAGTAATTAGAAATTAAAAAATATCTATCCTCCAAATATTTGAAAATTAAGTAACAATCTAAAAAAAGTAATAGGCTAAAGGGGCTTTCAGAATATATTTTTAACTGAATGAAAAAAAAAATACATGTCAATATTTGTAGCATGTTGTTTAAACAATATCTAGAAAGCGACTTACAGTATTTAATACCTAAATCAGAGAAGAAATGTTTCAAATCAATGACCTCAGCTACTTACCTTAAAAAACAAAGAAAAGGGCAGTGCTCAAAGGAGTAGGGCATCGGCCCCACATGCTGGAGGTGGCGAGTTCAAACCCAGCCTCGGCCAAAAAAAAAAAAAAACAAGGAAAAGAAAAGGAAGTTAAGTTCAAAGTGAGCACAACAAAGAAATAATTAAAGTAACAGCAGAAATCAAACAAATAGAAAATGGGAAAATAAAAGAAAATCAATGAAACCAAAAGCTAGTTACTAGAGAATACCCTAGCCAGACTGATAATGGGACAAAAGAGAGGGAGGAGCAGATTCCAACAACATTAAAAGGGTAAGAAAACACTACGAACAACTTTATGGCAACAAATTTAACTACTTAGTTAAATGGACAAAATCTGTGAAGGATAAAACTACAAAAGCCCATCCAAATAGAAAATGGGGAGACACAGGTGCAGTGGCTCATGCCCATAATCCCAGTACTTTGCTGAGGTGGGAGGATCCCTTGAGGCTATGAGTTTGAGAACAGCCTGAGCAACACAGCAAGACCTTGTCTCCATAAAAAATTAAAAATCAGCAAGCATAGTAGCACACAACTGTGGAACTAGCTACTCTGGAGGCTAAAATGGAAGGACTGCCTGAGCCTAGCAGTTCAAGGTTACAGTGAGGGAGTAAAGGAGGAGAGGGGGGAGAGGGGTGAGAAGGGTGAGAGGGGGGAGAAGGGGGAGGGGGGAGAGGCGGGAGAGGAGGACAGAGAGAGAGAAAGAGGTAACCTAGGTAACTCTGTCTACAAAGAAATTGAATTTGTAGCTTAAAATCTTTGCTCTCAAAATTTCAGGTCCAGAGGACTTCAGTGGTTAAGTTCTACTGAATATACAGGGTGGCCATAAAATTCGTGCACAATTTAAAATATTGTGCAAAACTTTATGGACAATTTGTGTGTATATACATATACACACACACAAACACATTTTTTTTTGAGACAGTACCACTCAGTCTGGGTAGAGTGCTGTAGTGTCATAGCTCACAGCAACCTCAAATTCTTGGGCTCAAGAGATCCTCTTGCCTAAGCCTCCCAAGTCGCTGGGACTACAGACACCTGCCACAACTCCAGGCTAGTTTTTCTGTGGTCTTGTTCTTTGATCAGGCTGGTCTTGAACTCCTGAACTAAAGCAATCCTCCCAGCTTGGCCTCCCAGAGTGCTCATAAGAGTGAGCCTCTTCCAAAACACTAAAGCAAGTATACAATGCAACTCAATCTGAGGTCAACATTATTCTAACATTAAAACTAGACAAAGATATTCTAAGAATGCTACAGACAAATTTGAGTATCTTTCGTGAACACGGACATAAAAATCCTCAAGAAATCTTTAACAAACTAAATTCAACAATACATAAAAATAATACATGACCAAGCGAGGTTAAGGAATGTAAGGTGGGTTTAGGGTTTAAAAACCAATATAACTCACTATTTAAAAGACTAAAAACAGAAATCATAAAATGAACTAAAACTATAAAATTTCTCTAAGAAAACAGAGAAGAGCTTTAAGCTTGACTTTGGCAAAGACTTCTTAAATACAACACAAAAAGCAAAAATAGAAAAAATAAATCAGATTTCATTAAAAATTAAAAATATTTGCTCTTCAAGACACTTTAATAAATAAAAAGGCAAGCCAAAGATTACAAGAAAACTTCTGCAAAAGATAATATCAAACTAAAGACTTCCATCTAGAATATGTAATAAACTACATTTCGATAAGACAAACCAATGTAAAAATGGGCAAAAGAGCTAACAGACACCTCACTGAACATGCTATTTATATAGAAAGCAAATAAGGCTGGGCGCAGTGGCTCACACCTATAATCCTGGTACTCTGGGAGGCCAAGGCAGGTGGATTGCTTCAGCTCATGAGTTCAAGACCAGGCTGAGCGAAAGCAAGACCCTGTCTCTACTAAGAATAGAAAAACTGAGGCAAAAGGATCGCTTGAGCCCAAGAATTGGAAGTTACTGTGAGCTATGATGCCACAAAAAAATTTTTAAAAAGAAAGAAAATAAGTACCTAATAAGACACTCGGCATCATCTGTCTTCAGGGAAAAGCACAACTTAAAACCACAGTAAGAAAAACTACACTTGGCTCGGCGCCTATAGCTCAACCGGCTAAGGCGCCAGCCATGTACACCTAAGGTGGAGGGTTCGAATCCCCAGCCCGGACC
>NW_003852531.1:3309048-3312261 GCF_000181295.1 Otolemur garnettii | reverse complement strand
AAAAAAAAAAAAAAAAAGATTTTTCCCTAAAAAATGAAAGCATATGTTCACACAAAGACTTGTTCACAGATAGTCATAGGTTTTCTGTAACTGCCAAAAACTGGGAACAATGCAAAGTTCATCAATCAGGTGAAAGAAAAAACAAAATGCAGCATATCCACAACATAAAATGCTATCCAAAAATAAATGAAGTATTGATACATGTAACAACATTGAAGAATTCCAAAATAAATACACTGAATGAAATAACTAAACCAGGTTAAAACTAAATACATATCATTTAATTTCATTCATATAAAATTACAGAAAATGAAAACTTATCTATAGAGTTAGAAAGCACAAATCAATGTTGGCAAAAGATGAGCGGCAAGGAGGGGTGGTAGAGAGAAATTACAAAGGGACAGAAAACGGTTTAGAAATGGAGGTGGTGTTCAGTATAAAGGATACATTCATGATGTATGTAGTGTACATTGAATTAAATAGTGCATTTTAAGTATGTGCAGTTTAGTATATGCCAATTATTGCTCAATAAAGCTGCAAAAGAGAGAAGGGATGGGAGAGGGGAAAAGAATATTCAAGAATGAGAGGAAAAAAAGAAAATAAAAATAAACCAGTCTAGGAGGAACAGTATCAACAGTTTGAAAAGGGAAGAGAAAAAGAACACCAAGAAATAAAGAGCATTCCCTAAAACAAAGAACAGACTCCAGGCTCAAGAGAGTCAAAAACGTGCTGATCAAACCCATTTACATGACGGCGCCCATAGCTCAGTGGATAGGGTGCCAGCCATATACACCCAAGGTGGCGGTTCGAACCTAGCCCAGGCCAGCTAAAACAAAAGACAACTGCAACAACAAAAAAATAGCCAGGTGTTGTGCCAGGCACCTGTGGCCCCAGCTACTCGGGAGGCTGAGGCAAGAGAATCACTTAAGCCCAAGAGTTTGAGGTTGCTGTTAGCTGTGACATCATAGCACTCTATCCAGGACGACAGCTTGAGACTCTGTCTCAAAAAAAATTTTTTTTTAATTTAAAATAAAATCTACACCTAAGTATATAAATGTCACAAATTTACAAGGTCAAGGATAAAGATCTTTCAAAAGTTCAGAAAGAAAAACTGATCAACATAAAAGAATGAAAGCAGTAGAAGAGCATAAAAATTAAAAGCATGGCCTTCTAGGCTGGTTTCTACACTGGCTCTGGCATTTATTAGCAGAGTGATTCTAAATATGTTACTCAACCTTTCTGTGTTTCAGTTTTCTCACCTGTTTTAGTAGTAATAATAATATGTAGTAGTTGACCTAGTCAAGTGGTTGTTTTTAGCATTTAAAAAACAGTATTTACAAAGTGCTTAGAACAGTGCCTGGTACGCAGCAAACATGTTATAAGTGCTGGTTAAATAGATAATTCACATTAACATTTAACTATCATCAGCAATGCCAGATGACAGATTACAAAAGAACAAAGCTTTCCAACTTTTGAGGAAAACGCATTTTCAAACTCAAATTTAGGCCTAGTTAATGATTGATCTTTCATGTACATAAAGGCAGAATGGGGTCATTTGGGGTCCTAGGATGACTCAGAAAACTCACATCCCATAAAATATTTCTTAGAATTAGACTGAGAATAAAAACCAAGGAAGGATTTAAGGCAAGAAAGATTATTATCCAGAAAACAGTAGTTTCCACTTAAATTTTTTTGGAAAATCTCAGGATGCAGCTTTCCAACAAGCCTAGAGAATAGGTGTAACTGCAACAAAAAAAAAGGTGTCTCCAAGAAGAAAAGAGAACTTGAGAGAGTAACTAATAAAATAGTGTTTGTGTAGAGAAAGGTATAATGTGCAAAAAAGACAACACCAGGAAAGACAAAAAAAGTGCAAAACATAATCATAGTACACAACCTGAATCTGCACAGTGACAATCATCAAAAATCCTGTGATTCTCCAGCTTTCAAAACAAACATGAATATTAAAGCCCTGATATGGCCAGGTGCGGGGACTATACCTGTAATCCCAGCACTCTGAGAGGAGGCAGCAGGTGGATTTCTTGAACTCATGACTTCAAGACCCTGACCCTACTAAAAAATAGAAAAACTGAAGCAAGAGGATCATTTGAGTCTAAGTTGGAAGTTGCTGTGAACTATGACACCATAGCACTCTACTCAGGGTGACAGCTTGAGACTGTCTCAAAAACAAAAAAATTAAAGCCCTGATAATTTAATTTTGGATGCCCACAATGTAAAAGGACATCTAACAGGGCGGCGCCTGTGGCTCAGCGAGTGGGGCGCTAGCCCCATATACCGAGAGTGACAGGTTTGAAACCAGCCCCAGCCAAAATGCAACAAAAAATAGCCAGGCGTTGTAGGGGGCATCAGTAGTCCCAGCTATTTGGGAGACTGAAGCAGGAGAATCACCTAAGCCCGGGAGTTGGAGGTTGCTGTGAGCTGTGACACCACCGCACTCTACCAAGGGCAACAAAGTGAGACTGCCTCAAAAAAAATTTTAAAAAGGACATCTGACAAACATGAAGTGAAGGCTAGTAGTGCAAAAAAAGCTATTATCAACCTTAGAAAGTAATGTTAGGGATACTTTACATAGGTGATGGAATAAAAAATAAAGGTATATTACTAAGAATTTACTGGTAAAATAAATAAAAGTCATTACCCTATTAGGAGTATAGGGAGGTGTGGCTAAAAACACGTATGAGCATGATATTCAGAAACAGAACCAAACAGTCAAAAGTGTATAGGAAGGGGTGGAGCAACAAACTGTTGCTTCTTATTTGCTTAACCTATAAGCGAGTTAAGATCAATAAACTTCGATAAAAGTTTTGCAAATAAAATAAACAGATTAGCAGTCTCCCTTTGAGAAAAACAAAATAATAGAAATGTCACCAAAACAAAGATTTTGGTTTCTCACTGGACAGAAGCCAAGAAAGTAAAAAATCAAGATCTTACCAATCTAAGCAAAAGAAATTCACAGTGACAGGCGAGTACTGCCTTCACAGACCAAGGAGTGAGGGAAGCATGATGTGCCTCTGAACCTTTCCCGTCCAGAAATTCCAAGAGTACAATTTCGAACTCGTACGTAAACTATAACAAAACTCAAGAATGACCAAAAGCCTATTTATATGTTAACACACCGAAAGTCCATCGTTAGAGTGCATCCAATAATCTTAAAATTTTCAACAAGCCTGCAGTCCAGCAGTGAAGGTACACAGA
>NW_003852531.1:3303860-3308982 GCF_000181295.1 Otolemur garnettii | reverse complement strand
ATTAATATCTAACAACAACAAATGGCCCCACACTCTAGGACAAAACCTTTCAGGCATGACTGGTAAACAAGAAGCTCCCAGGCGGGATTATTTTACAAGGCTGTTAAAGACTGGAATCAGCATCCGCACATCCCTAGCCAGTTAACTCAGCGGGCCAGGCAGATACGGCTCTACAACCTGGTAGTCTCTTTCCAAACACAAAACGCGCGGTCTCTCGAGGAAACAAAGCCGTGGGCGGGGCCTTCCGGTCCCAGGAAAAAGCAGACAGGGAGGAACTGCCCTCCAACCAGTTCGACCCCGCTCAGTCCTCGCCGCTCCCAGGCCGCTCCCCAAGGCCTGGAATCGGTGTGCCGGAGTCCAACCACGTGTCGGGCTGCGCCTGTCCCCGGGGCTGGGGGGAGGGGAGGCGCGGGCTCCCGCAAGGCTTCCAGGGGGCAGGCGGACGGCCCTGAGGGCCGAGGCCTAGACGCGCTGGGGCGTCTCTGGCCGCAGCGTAGCGGCCGCCTGGCGCCTCCTCACCTTCTCTTCCACGCAGTTGACAATGATGGACGGGTATTTGCGACTTAGCCAGCGGAAAAATGCCGGGACTCCCATTGCTGCAGCACAGCCGGAGGCGGCGGCCGGCCAAAGGATGAACGTAACCAAAGAGACCGCCAGGAGCAGCGGCCGCGAGCACCGGCACTTCCTCCCACGTGCGCGCGGAGGCCGGAAGTGATGTCATGGCCCCGACGCGGGGGAAGCTGGGAAGGAGGCGCGGATACGGGAAGGAGCTGGGGCTGGGCCGGGCACCACAGGGCGGCGGACAGAACGTTACTAGGTTCGGCTTGTGCTCGGCTATCCTAGCGCGAGGCCAAGAATGTCGGAGCCGCTGGAGCTCCCTCGGGTTCTCGCTTCCCTGGCGCTGAATCCCCGGGCTTTGCAGGTCGGGAGGGAGCTATTCTTGCCGGTTTTGTCAACTCTGATTTAGGAAAGCGCGTCTTATTTTACCTTCCTTTCTAGCCTGCCTCGCTAGAGAGAATCAAAACATCCAGACTCGCTTGTTATGAATTTCTCCTGGTTTTGTGCCCCAGAATGTGCCCGGACTATCAAACGGAGTATTTTACGGGCACAATGGCTGATTGGTATGAAAAACTCTCTTGAAATATTTGCAGAATGGAACCTAGCCGATATTTATCATACGATACAACCTTCTGGCTTCACTTACGAGTATAAAATAGTTGCTATATGATTCTTCACTTATTGATTGCTTACAATATGCTAGGGCATTGACTAAGGGTTTGTCTCATTTTATCATTACTTTAGGCTTCTGAGGGTACTGTTACCGAACTTGTGTAGCAGATGAGAAAGCCAAATTTTAGAGGAGTTAATAAGTGGCTTTTTCACAAAGCTGCTGTTTTAGTTCAAACAAAAGATCATGTAATCTCCTGTCCTTGTCCTAGCATTATACTTTATCCTTTGTTTTCTGATGGCTTCAAATGCATTTTTTTTTTAAGTATATGAAAGGAGAGGTCTGGGGGAATAAGTACTTATTGCTCAAGACTGGAAGTCTTTCCATGGAATCCCCTCTTGGCTTGACCCATCACAATCAATCCTAAAGGCTCACCTCCAGAGGCCTCTATGAAAGTGATTTCTCTGTGCTCGTGCTGTGGGGCAGGGAATATTTATTACCCCCGTTATGTGGTCTGATGAGAGGTTGTTTAAATTGCTGGTATGGAAGTTAAGGAAGTGTACCCCATATTTTACTTAAGTATAGCCAAAACTGTTCCAGAGTATTATGTCTGTAGTGAAATTCTTCCTTTCACCTGGAAATTATCTCTCCCTCCTCAAGTGTTTAGTTCCCCAGGAAGGTTCTGTGTTCTTTTAGGAACATGCAGTTGGTGTTAAAGATAGGCAGCTGGCTGAGTTAAGCCATTCAGAATCTTTAGCCAGCATTTTTGAATTTTGAGCAATAAGAAATATAAAACTGCCCTTCCCAGATGAGTGAAAGCTGAGAGGTTAGAATTGGGACTTGAGGCTCTGCGCCTGTAGCTCAAGCGGCTAAGGCGCCAGCCACATACACCTGAGCTGGAGGATTAAAATCCAGCCCAGGCCGCCAAACAACTATGATGGCTGCAATCAAAAAATAGCCGGGCATTGTGGCAGGCACCTGTAGTCGCAGCTACTTGGGAGGGGGGAGGCAAGAGTCTCGATTGAGCCCAGGAGTTGGAGGTTGCTGTGAGAGGCCATGCCAACCCAGGGCAACAGCTTGAGGCTCTGTCTCAAAAAAAAAAAAAAAAAAAAAGAATTGAGAGGACATCTGCAATGAGAGACACAAGTTTAAGTTCCCAGTTACAGCTAAATCCCTCTCCTGCAATTTGATTGGAAGTCTGTCCTTTAATTTCATTAGCCAAAAAAAATGTGCTTTTGCCCTAAGCTGGCTTGGATTAAATTTCTACCCCTTGCAAAGGAAAAAGTCCCAGCAAACCAGTAACAAAAATCGGGCAGCACACAGTTAACTTACCTAAGTGGCTAAATTAGTTTACATAGACGTACAAAGATTGGAGTTTGAGGAAAGGAAAGGATGAGAGGTAAAGAGGAGAAGGAACTTGAAAGATGGCAGTAGCATATAGGCTAAGTGTTGTGACAATGTCCCCAGCCCAGTGTGTCCAGTAAAATCTATTAGACTCAGTCTTGGTATGGATTTTTCTTGTAAAAACTGAAGAAGAAAATGAGTCTCATGTTGGGTCACTGGTCTAGAACTACAGGGCTGGGAAACAAAGCAGACCTTAAGCAGAAGGGGTGAAAAGAATTTTTTAGTCTTGGAAATTCACAGGACATTGGAGTTAATGCAGGCTGAAAACTTAGGTTTTGAAACATTTTTGCCTAGATCTTAAGGGGCCAGAGGCAGTCCCCAGGTGCTGTCTGGATTACACTAATGTGAGGGATAATATGAAAAATATGAGCCGGGCACAGTGGCTCATGCCTATAATCCTAGCACTTGTGAGGCCAAGGTCGGCAGATTGCCTGGGAGACCAGCCAAAGCCAGAGCGAGACCTCATCTCTAAAAATAGCCAGGCATTGTGGCCGGGGGCCTTATAGTCCCAGCTACTTGGGAGACCGAGGCAAGAGAATCACTTGAGCCCAAGAGTTTGAGGTTGCTGTGAGCTATGATGCCACAGCACTCTACCAAAGGCTACAAAGTGAGACTCTGTCTCAAAAAAAAAGAAAGAAAGAAAAATATACAGTATATAGACACTAAGATGCCATAAATACTAATTAATTTTTAAGCCCCATTAACATTGTAATTATTATAGAAAAAACTTGAATTTTTTTTGCCTATTATTGGTCTCTGGATTATCAGGTGCTTCTCTTCCCTGTTTATCTTTTAAAAAATCATTGTGAATAAACTGATGTATTTAAAATACTAGTCATGATGGCTAATTTTATGTCTCAACTTAACTGGGCCAAATATTGGTCAAACATTATTCTAGGACTGGTGTTTCTCTGAGGGCATTTTTGGATGAGATTAACATTTTTAATCAGTAAAGCAGATTGCCGTCCATAATGCGGTCGGCCTAATCTAACCAGTTGAAGACCTGAATAGAACAAAAAGACTGACCCGGAACCAAGAGGGAATTCTCCAGCCAACTGCTCTGCTCCCCTGAGTCTTGAACCTTCTGGTCCACACTGAAGATTTGGATTTGCATCTTTATCATTGTATCAGCCAAAATCCTTACAAAAAATTTGTGTTTCTCTCTATGTAAGCCACCTGTTGATTCTTTTTCTCTGGTAAACCCTGACAACTACAGATTCTGGTACTAGGAGTGGTAAGGAACAGAATCATAAAGATGAATTTTCGAAATTGATTCTGGAGTTTCTGGAAATGGCTCTCTAATATGATTAGATCAAAGAGATAAAAATGACTCTGTTTCCAGTAGTTAGGAAAGCATTGGTAGTTCATGGCACAGTCAAGTAATAGAAGTACACAACTGTCACCATTAGCTATTCCTAAGCCGACATTTTTAAAAAGCAAGGACCTTGGTAACCATGTATATGATACTTTCTACCACATTTGTCAAACTACTGAGTATAATGATATTGGCTATTTGTTCCTAACATTGTTGGACAAAGTGGGAAAAGAAAAGGATGAGCTCGGGGATTCTGAGCTCAAGTAACATAAGTGACCTAAAAGCTTCTGTGTCTGCCTTATTCCTATAACTGCAAGGCTGAGATTGCTGAAAATCAAACTCGGAATCTCATCCTCTAAATCGCTGAATTATAATACAAATTGAATTCTTGGCCTTGCAGGGTATCTACTCTTAAAAGGAGAGCACTTACAGAGAAAGAATAGGATCCAAAAAGTTGGGATGGAGACATGTGGGGAGACCTTGATGGTGCTGGGGGTGCTGAGCCCCTAAATTTTTATGAGTTTTTCATCCACATAAGCATTCTGTCTACCTTCAATAAAAGTAGCCTCTCCACTCCTGCCTGGGGATTAACCTTTCATTGCCTAAGGAATCTATAACAACCTCCCCTAAGGCAGTTGACTTACAAGGCAATGCTGATTGTCCTGAGGACCCACCCCATCTCTCCTCTTGACTTTTAGAACTATGACTAGATTCAAGACCTAGTAGTCCCTAAAGGTTGGGTACAAAGTATAATCCATGAAGTGCACGACACTCCAAAAGAACAACTTGAATTTTCTAATTTGTACAAACAAATCAGGGCATATATGTGGGAGTAAAAGTTTAAGATAAAGGTGAATAACATAAAATTGAATCAAGCTGAATGCATTTATATGGACCCATTGAGCAGAATTTCTGCATTTAATGTTAAGGCTCAGGGCTTGGCACCCGTAGCTCAATGGTTATAGGGCACCAGCCACATGCACCACAGCTGGCAGCTTCAAACCCAAACAAGGCCTGCTAAAAACTATGACAACTACAACAAAAAAATAGCTGAGAGTTGTGGCGGCTGCCTGTACTCCCAGCTACTTGAGAGACTGAGGCAAGAGAATCTTTTAAGCCCATGAGTTTGAGGTTGCTATGAGGGTGGCATCACTGCACTCTACCAAGGGCAACATAGTGAAACTCTGTCTCAAAAAAATAATAATAATGTTAAGGCTCAGGAATTATTTTTTTTT
>NW_003852531.1:3293904-3303660 GCF_000181295.1 Otolemur garnettii | reverse complement strand
TCGTTGTTTGGCAGGCCTGGGCTGGGGATTCGAACCCGCCACCTTAGGTGTATGTGGCTGGTGCCTTAGCCACTTGAGCCACAGGCACCGAGCCAAGGCTCAGGAATTAGAAAGGGCTCTAATTGATTAGCTCACTGGTGAAAGCATGAGCCAAAAGGAAGACCACAGTAAGTTAGAAACGCCAAACCCACCTTGGTTTAATGTAGAGGAAGAGAAAACTCAGGCCTGGCATACAGGTGGTTCTGCACATCGTGCAGACGCCACCTACAATGAGAGCCACAGCACTACAGCTCCTTTCTGGGACATCCCTGAAGGACAAGCCTCCCAGTGGGCAGAACTGTGTGCAATGTACCTGACTGTTCATTTGCCCTGGAAGGAGAAAGCTACATGTGTAATTACATACTGATTCATAGGCTGTAGGAACTTTGAAAGAACATGACTGAGATATTGGTGAAAAAGAAGTCTGGGTAAGAGGCATGAGGATAGACTTCTCCAAATAGGCAAAAAAGTAAACGTATTTGTATCCCATGTCAGTCATTTGGGTAACATACTTGTATCCCAGGTCATAAAAGGATGACCCCAGCCCAGGAGGATTTTAATAACTGGTAGATGACCCAGTCTGTGGATAACAGTAAGCCTCTCCCTAGCCAACCCTCTCACCGACCACCCAATAGTCTCACTAACAAAGTGGCCATGGTGGCAGGAATGGACTCAGCAATGTGCACTTCCTCTTAACAAGGCCAAGCTGGCTGTCACCGCTGCTGAGTACCCAGTCTGCCGATAGTGGACACCAATACTGAGCCCCCAATATGGCACCACTCCCAGAGTAATCAGCCAGCTACCTAGTGGCCAGTTGATTACATTCAACTGCTTCCATCAGGAAAGAGGTACCATTCTGTTCTTACGGAAGAGATACTTTGGATATGGATTTGCCTTCTGTCATGGACTAACAGAATGCCTTATCCACCACCATCTATTCATTCTGTTGATACCTGTGAGAGGTGTGTCCCAAACAGCATTGCTTCTAATCATGGAACTCATTTCACACCAATGAAGTGTGGCAGTGGGTCCATGTTTGTAGAATTTATTGGTCTTAACATGTTCCCTATCATGTGAGAGCACCTGGCTTGATAGAACGTTGGAATGGCTGTTTGAACATTAAAATGCCACTTAGGTGACAATATCTTTTAGGTCTGGGGGAAGGTGCTCCAGAGCTGTATATGCTCTAAATCTGATACATGGTGTTCTTTCCACTATAGCGAGGATTCCCAAGTCTGGGAAGCAATGAGTGGAAACCGCTCACTATTACCTCCAGTATACGTTTGACCTTCCAAACTTCCTGTTGAAATTTGATCCCCAGTGTTGGAGGTGGAGCCTGGTGGGAGGTGTTTGAGTCCTGAAGGCAGATCACTTATCAACAGCTTGGTGTTAGTTCCTGTAGGAGCTAGTTGTAGAAAAGAAAAAAAAAAGGGGGTGTTGTACCTTCTCCTCTCTGCCTTTTCTCGGGCCGAGTGACCTCTTTCACATGCCCTGCCATCATAAACGGAAGCAGCTTGAGGCCCTCACCAGAGGCAAATAACTGATACCATACTTCTTTTTTCTTTTTTTTTTTTTACTGTCAAATATCAGCAGATTAAGGTTTAATAGTTACACTTAGTAACTGGAACATGTAAGAAATCAAAGATGATTTATTCTTAGCCAAACGTTAGGTTAGTTAGCTAAACATTATGAAGTTGTATCTCAGTACCCATGGGGGATTGGTTCCAGGGCCTCCTAAAGATACCAAAACCCAAAATTCTCAAGTTCCTGATTTAAAATGCATAGTGTTTGCATATAATCTGTGTGTGTCCTGTGTATGTTAAATCATTTTTAGATTACTCATAATACCTAACATAATGTAAATGCTCTATAGTTGTTTCACACTGTATTTGTATTTCTTTTTATATTATTATTTCTTAAAAATTCTATTTTTTTCAGGTTAATGTGAGGATACAACTGATTTACAATATTTGCATATGTTAGCTAGAGTCTCTCTTGTAGCTGTGTTCTGCACCCAAAATGTGTTCCAATACTCTTACAGTGTATCCATTAAGTGGGAGCACACCAGTAGCCTCCCCTGCCCCCTCCCTCTTCCTTCACCCTCCCCCCCAACTTGAATTGGAGCTTATCTCTTATGTGGGCTTGTTTTAGTTCATCTATTGGTTTCATATTATTATTTAGTACATTGGATATTTGCTTTCCCATTCTTCTGACACTTTACTAAGAATGTGTTTCAGCTACATCCAGGTTAATCAAAGGATGTAAAGTCTCCATCTTTTATGACTGCATAGTATTCCATGGTATATATATACCACAGTTAGTTAATCCGTTCCTGGATTGATGGGCATTTTGGTTGTTTCCACATCTTGGCAATTATAAATTAGCCTACAATAAATAATCTAGTGCAAATCTATGATAAAATGATTTTTTTCTTCTGGGTAGATGCCCAGTACTGAAATTGGGGGATCAAATGGGAAGTCTAATTTGAGTTCTTTCCAAGAGGCTGTATTAATTTTGAGTCACACCAACAGTATAAAAGTGTTCCCTTTCCATAACCACACCAGCATCTGCAGCTTTGAGATTTTGTGATGTGGGACATTCTCACTGGGGTTAGGTGATATCTTAGGGTAGTTTTGATATGCATTTCTCTGATGATTAAGGATGATGAGCATTTTTTTCATGTTTTTTAACCATTCATCTGTCTTTCTCAGAGAAGGTTCTGTTCATATCTCTTGCCCGGTGATAGATGGGACTGTTTGCTCTTTTTTGTTGATTAATTTGAATTCTCTGTAGATTCTAATTATCAAGCCTTTACAGACTCATAACATGTAAATATCTTTTCCCATTCTGAAGGTACTCTATTTACTTCAATTGTTGTGTCCTTAGCCATGCAAAAGCTTTTCATTTTAATTAAGTCACATTTGTTTATTTTTGCTGTTATTGCAATTGCCATGGAAGTCTTCTTCATATAATCATCCTCAATAGCTTTTCCCACACTTTCTTCTAGGATTTGTATCATTTCACATCTTATATTTAAATCTTATATACACCTTGAGTCAATTTTTGTAAGTGGTGAAAGGTGTGGGTCCAGTTTCAGTCTTTTATTTATTTATGCATTTTCAATTTATTTTTTTAGAGACAGAGTCTCACTCAGTTGACAAGGGGTGAGTGCCGTGATGTCATAGCTCAAAGTAACCTCAAACTCTCGGGCTCAAGAGATTCTCTTGCCTCATCCTCTCTTGAACTAAGGAGGGAGCTAAAACTACAGGCACCTGCCACAACACCCAGCTACTTTTTAGAGACCAGTCTCTTGCTCAGGCTGGTCTCAAACTCCTGAGCTCAAACAATCCTCCCATTGTGGCCTCCCAGAGTACTGGGATTACAAGTGGGAGCCACCATGCCAGCTCAGTTTCAGTCTTTTACATGTGGTTATCCAGCTCTCCCAGCACCATTTATTGGATAGGGATTCTTTTTCCCAGTGTATGCTTTTGTTTGATTTATCAAAATTCAAACATATGTCTATGTCTCTATTTTTGTGCCAATACTGTGATGTTTTGATCACTGTGGACTTGTAATATAACCTAAAGTCTGATAAAGTAATGCTTCCAGCTTTATTTTTATTACTAAGAATTGCCTTGGCTATATGGGTTTTTTTCCTGGTTCCATATGAAATGAGGAACTATTTTTTCCAGATGTTCAAAGTATAATGTTGGTATTTTAATAGAGACTGCATTGAATCTATAGATTGCTTTGGGTAGTGTAGTCATTTCAACAATGGTAATTCTTCCCAGCCAAGAGCATGGTATGTTTTTCCATATGTTAACGTCTTCTGCTATTTCTTTTCTTAGGGTTTCATAATTCTCTTTGAAGAGATCTTTCACCTCCTTTGTAAGATATATTCCCAGATATTTCATTTTCTTTGAATCTACTGTGAAGAGTATTATGTCCTCAATTTGTTTCTCAGCTTGATTGTTATTAGCATATGTGAAGGCTACTGATAATGATTTTATACCCTGTGATGTTACTGTATTTCTTCATCACTTCCAGGAGTCTTGTGCTTGAGTCTCTAGTGTTCTCTAAGTATAAGATCAAATCATCAGCAAAGAGCAAGAATATGACCTCCTCTGCCCCCTTTGGACGCCCTTTATGTCCTTCTCTTGCTTGATTGCTTTGGCTAAAACTTCCAGCACTATGTTGATAGTAGTGGTGATAGAGAATATCTGTCTCATTACAATTTTTTTTTGAGACAGAGCCTCAAGCTGAGCCCCTGGGTAGAGTGCCATGGCTTCACTGCTCACAGCAACCTCCAACTCCTGGGCTCAAGAGAGTCTCCTGCCTCAGCCTCCCAAGTAGCTGGGACCACAGGCGCCCGCCACAACACCTGGCTATTTTTTGGTTACAGCCATTATTGTTGTTTGGCGGGTCTGGGCTGGATTCCAACCCGCCGCCTTAGGTGTATGTGGCTGGCGCCTTAGCCGCTTGAGAGGCAGGTGCCGAGCCTCATTACAGTTTTAAGTGGAAAAGTTTTCAGTTTTACTTCATTCGGTATGATATTAGTGTGAGTTTGTAGTAGATGGCCTCAATCAGTTTAAGAAACGTACCACCTATATCTATATTCTTAAGTGTTCTTGTTTTTGGGGGGGTGGATGTTTGTTTGTTTGTTTTGTAGAGACAGAGTCTCACTTTATCACCCTTGACAGCGTGCTGTGGCGTCACACAGCTCACAGCAACCTCCAGCTCCTGGGCTTAAGCAATTCTTTTGCCTCAGCCTCTCAAGTAGCTGGGACTACAGGCACCTGCCACAACGCCTGGCTATTTTTTGGTTGCAGTTCAGCCGGGGAGGGTTTGGACGTGCCACCCTCGGTATAAGGGACTGATGCCCTACTCACTGAGCCACAAGCACCGCCAAGTGTTCTTGTTTTTAAAAAGGGGTGCTGAATTTTATCAAATGCTTTTTCTGCATCTAATGAGAGGATCATATGGTCTTTGTTTTTGCTTTTATTAATATGGTGAATTACATTTATGGACTTTCATATGTTAAACCAGCCTTGTGGCCAGGCACGGTGGCTCACACCTGTAATCCTAGTACTCTGGGAGGCCAAGGCAAGTGGATTGCTTGAGCTCATGAGTTTGAGACCAGTGTAAGCAAAAGCAAAACTTTGTCTCTACTAAAAAATAGAAAAACTGAGGCAAGAGGATTGCTTGAGCCCAAGTTGGAGTTTGCTGTGACCTATGATGCCACAGCACTCTACCCAGGGCAAGAACTTGAGACTTTGTTTCAAAAATAAATAAATTAATTAATTAATAAAAAAAATAAACCAGCACTTGCATCTCTGGGATGAAGCCTACTTGATTGTGATGTATAATTTTTTTAATGTGTAGCTATAATGTATTGGCTAAGATTTTGTTGAGTATTTTTGCATTACTATTCATTAGTGAAATTGATCTGTAGTTCTCCTTTTTCATTAGATCCTTTCCTGATTTTGGTATCAGGGTAATGTTTGCTTCATACAACATGTTGGGAAAGGTTCCTTCCTTCTCTATGTTCTGGAATAGGTTCTGCAGTATAGGTACAAGCTCTTCTTTGTAAGTTTAGTAGAATTCTGGTGTGAAGCCATCTGCTCCAGGGCTTTTTTTTTTTTTTTCAAAATTTTGTTGTTTTTATATTATTTTTTGCAAATTTTGGCCAGGGCTGGGTTTGAACCCACCACCTCTGGTGTATGGAGCTGGTGCCCTACCCTTTTGAGCCACAGGCATCACTCCAGGGCTTTTTTAAATTGGAATATTTTTTATTGTTTCTTTGATCTCAGTGCTTGATATTAGTCTGTTCGAGAGATCTATTTCTTCTTGGTTAAGTCTATGAAGAGGTTGTGATTCCAGGTATTGATCCATTTTCTCCACATTTCAAATTTTGGGGCATAGAGTTTCTTATAGTATTTAATTTCATTTATTTCTAATTTAATTTTGATTATTTCTTTTCTTCTGCTATGTTTGAGATTGGATTGCTCTTCCTTTTCCATTTCCTTAAGGTGATTCATTAGGTTGTTGATGTGCTCTGTTTCTGTTTTTTGAATGTAGGCATCTAATACAATAAATTTCTTGCTTACGACTGCTTTTGCAGTATCCCACTGGTTTTGGTAACTTGTAGCTTAATTGTTGTTATGTTTGAGGAATTTAATAATTTCCTCCTTTGTCTCTTCCTTGACCCAACTGTCATTCAACACAAGGTTGTATAATTTCTACGGTTGTGTGAGAATAAAAATGTTTGGTGGAGTTGAGTTCCACCTTTATGTATGCTTTGTGGTATGAGAAGATACATGATATAATTTCAATTCTTTTAATTTTTTTGAGGTTTGATTTGCATTTTAGCATATACTCTATTTTGGAGTATGTTCTATGGACTGATGAGAAGAACATATATTCCTTAGCTTTGGGATGGTATGTTCTGTCTAGTAAGCCCATTTGTTCTAGGGTCACATTTAGGTCCCTTGTATCTTTTTTTAGTTTCTGCTTAGAGGATCTGTCCAGTTCTATGAGAGGGGTGTTAAAGTTTCCTGCTATTATGGTGTCATAGCATATCATACTGCTCAGACCATTTAAGGTCTTTTCATAAATCTGGGAGCACAGATATTTAGATTTGAAATGTCCTCTTGCTGTATTGTTCCCTTGACCAGTATGAAGTAACCATCATTAGCTTTCTTAACTTTAGTTGCTTTAAATCCCCTTGTATCTGAAAATAAGATTGCAACCCCTCCTTTCTTCTGATTTCCATTTGACTGAGTCTTGTTTTGTCCTTTAAAGTTAGATGTGTTTCCTTCACCCTGAGTCTTGTTTTGTCCTTTAAGTTTAGATGTGTATCCTGGAGACAGCATATAGATGGCTTCTGCTTTTTAATCCAATTGCCCAGCCTATTGAATTGAATTGAATTACCCTTCTGTGGGTAATTCAAGCCATTTATATTAATTCAGATTGATAAGTGGGTAAAGTTCTCCTCATCTTGTTTTGTGTAAGTCCATTGGTTAATTTTATTCTTTACACCATTGTGGAAGCTAGATTTTGTCCTTTAGTTTCTGAGTATTTACTTTTCTGATGGTCCATTTTGATGGCCAGTATAGAGAATAGGTTTAAGTACTTTCTGCAGAGCTGGTCTTGTGGTGAATTCTTGCAGTGTTTGCATGTAAGTAAAATATTTGATTTCTCCATTGATTTTGAAGCATGGTTTAGCAGGATACAGAATTCTGGCCTGAAAATTATTTTATTTAAGAAGTATCAAGGTAGATGACCATTCTTCTCTAGCTTGGAAAGTTTTAGCTAAAAGTTCATTGTCACCCTGATGGATCTGCCCATGTAGGTTAGTTGGCATTTACTTCTGGCTATTTGCAGAACTTTCTCTTTCATCTTGACTCTGGACAGGTTCATCACAATGTGTCTTGGAGATGCTCTATTTGTGTTTAATGACCCAAGGTTTGATATCCCTCTAAAAGGAGTGTTTTGGGATCTTTAGTGATATCTGGGAAGTTTTTATTTATGATATCCTCTACTCCTTTGGGACGTTCTTTTTACCCTTCAGAGATCCCTATAATTCATATGTTTGAGCCTTCATGAAGCCTCCTAATTCTCTAAGTGAATGTTCTGCTTTCTCTCTCTTCTTTTCTGCCTCTTTAACTACCAGGGTTAGCCCAAGAGCTTTATCCTCAAGTTCTGAGATTCTTTCTTCTCTATGATGTAATCTGGTATTGATACTGTCTGCTGCATCTTTAAGCTCCCTGACTGACCCCTTCCTTAAGCCCCACCATATCCTTTCCATATTCTTCATATCTTTCATCCACTTTTTGGTTCTGTTTTCCCTTTCTCATTAATTCCCTTTATTGCCTTTTACATCCATATTTTAAATTCCTTTTCTGTCATTTCTGTTAAAACTTAATAGGTGGCATCCTCTGCATTGGCTACCTCATGCTCCCTTGGAGGGGCTGCTCTGTTCTGAGTTTTCATGTTGCAGGAGTTTTCTTCTTGTTTAGCCTCCTGTGTGTTTCCTTCTTGTTCACTTCCTTTTTTCTCTCACTGCCTCCTTTGCTTTATATTACCGTGGCTCTGAGCTTAGGTGTTGAAGTGGCCTTTAGGTATAAGGCCAAAAGGAAAAGAAGGGTAAAGAGCAAGAAGGGAGAAAGAAAAGAAAAAGACATAGAAAAAAAGGGGGGATGTGAAAGGAAAGAGTTGAAGAAAAAGAGAGAAGAAGGACAGAAAGAGGGAAATAGAGAGAAAAGATAAATGGTATGTTCAGTAGGATACTTTGACCCACAACTTCAAGACTTTGGGGAACCAGGCTGGGTGAGTCCCTCAAAATCAGGATCTCTTTACCAGTCTGGGCAAAAACAAGACCCCTCTTCCAAGTGTAGAAAAAAATCATTAGTATGTTACAGTGAGGACCTATTAATACCATCTTTCCAAAGGCCAAAGCTAGAAGGACACCCTAGACTATGAGCTCATGGCCTCCTTGAGCCAGACCAATGCTGTGATCCCCAGACCTCAGAGAAAAGAAAAAAATAACAATACAAATAGTTAAAGAAAATTTAAAATTATATTAACTAAGGGATATCTTAGTTATAATCCTAGCACTCTGGGAGGCTGAGGCGGGTGAATTACATGAGCTCATGACTTAAAGACCAGCCTGGGAAAAAGCAAGACCCCATTGTCAGGGCCCAGGACTGGCCAGGTCTTGGGCCCAGCTTAGGTAGGTTCCAAACATGGACCACTAAGCTACCTTGCTCAGGAACAGTTTCTCATAGGTGCTTGAGGGCTATCTACTTTAGCTGGAGAGAGAGAGAGAGACAGAGTATCTTAGAGAGAGTAAAGGTCTTCTTAGAACAGATAGCTCTTAGTCTTTAGCAGAGCTTGGTAATCTTCAGCAGAGACGCCGTGCTAGTGTTCTGCAGGCAGGAGAGGAGACAGAGTCAGAGTCAGCGTGTCCGTGATAGAATGTGCATGCTTTTTGTCAGCCTGCTCCTCCAGCCTAATATAAGGCTGAGCTCATGCCTCTCAGCATCACAGGTGTAGAGACTGCCAATTCACCAATGCTCTCATCTCGCGAGCTCACTCATGCTTGTTAGAACCAAATATCTCTCCAGGCCCTTTTCACCAAGGTGTTCCATTACAGGTATTTCCTATAACTCTCACTCCTCCCAGCCATAGGCTATACGGGCTGCTACACCACATCTCTACTATAAAAAGAAAATCTGAGGAAAGAGGATCACTTGAGCCCAAGAGTTTGAGGTTGCTGTGAGCTATGATGTCACAGCACTCTGCCCAAGGCAACAGCTTGAGCTTGAGACTTTGTCTCAAAAAAAAAAAAAAAAAAGGAAGGAAGAAAGAAAGAAAAGAATATCTTAGTTGTTAATGAGAAATTTATGTGGATAAGATGAGAAAAGTAAAAAAATCTCTTCCAAAGCAGCGAAAAAAGGAGAGAAATACAAAAATAAAGAATAAAAGGGGCTGAAAGACTGTAACCAAAATGGAGGAGCCCTTGCTATTGAAGAAAGTAAAAACAGGCTAGGCACCTATAGCTCAACCGGCTAAGGCGCCAGCCACGTACACCTAAGGTGGCGGGTTCGAATCCCCAGCCCGGACCCGCTAAACAACAATGACGGCTGCAACCAAAAAATGGCCAGGCGTTGTGGCGGGCGCCTGTGGTCCCAGCTACTTGGGAGGCAGAGGCAGGAG
>NW_003852531.1:3274716-3293700 GCF_000181295.1 Otolemur garnettii | reverse complement strand
AAAAAAAAAAAAAAAAAAAAAAAAAGGAAAAAAATACTAAGGAAAAAAATTGCGAGAAAAAGCAAAAGAAGAAATGAGAAAAAAAATGTGAGTATAAATACACATACATATCAATGTACACACACACACACATTATACATATACACATACATACATACATGCAAATTGCAATGTATTGAGTGAACACCATGTGGCACTGTGTTGTTAGGAGACAAAGAACACATATGCTGTTTTTGCTATATATTTGTGGGTGCTAGAAGCAACCCTCCAATTTCAGAGGAAACCTGGACCTGTCCTCCTGACCTACTTACCCCCAGTCAGGGGTTGGTCCCTTCTCCAGCAGTCATCTCCCACAGGATTAGGATCTGAAAGCTTTCACCAAATCTCCCAGATGGCACCGCTTGACCTTTCAAATAATGCCCCTGATAACAAAGTGGTTTTCCGGAGGTGGGGGCACCCAAGGATGGCTGCCCAAGTTGAGCAATAGGATCCCACTGACTGTTTCTTCTGCAATCTTTTCCCACAATGGCAGCCTGCCCATAGTCAAGCTGATGGGATCTTCACCCCACATGGCGCTCAATCTCAGTCAAGACACTACTTGAGTTCCCTTGCTTGTCCAAGCTCATCGAAGGCAATCCAGGGATCAACTAGTCCCAAAACAAAAACTGCAGGATAGCCCTTTCCCACCTCCAGTCCTCCATGAAAGGGCCTCCAGCCAACCAACCTACTCCTGTACCTAGGCGCTCACTTTCTGTGCTGGTTCTCCTTAGCTCCAGACCTCTTTGTTGACTCCTGGAATCTCCTACTGCCTCACTGTGCCCCTAGAGTGATGTTTCTGAATAGGTTCCCCAGTCAGAGGTGGCTGAATTTCTATGTCTCCTATCTCACCAAAAGTGGCTGGCAAGTCCACCATCTTGCTCTCCCCCACATCATGCTTCTTGAACAAGCTGTATAACCAAAATAAATCAATTAAAAAAAATAAATTACCTAGGCCAGGCACTGTGGCTCAGGCCTATAATCCTAACATCCTGGGAGGCTAAGGTGGGTAGATTATTTGAGCTTAGAAGTTCGAGACCAGCCTGAGCAGGAGCAAAACCCCATCTTTACTATAAATTAAAAAACTAGCTAGGCATTGTGGAGGACACCTGTAGTCTCAGCTACATAGGAGGCTTATGCAAGAGAATCTCTTGAGCTTGAGTTTGAAGTTGCTGTAAGCTATGATGCCACAGCACTCTACCCAGGACAACATAGTGAGACTCTGTCTAAAAAAAAAAAATTAAAAGATTAAACATGTCAATAAATACCAGCCTCAAATCCCACAAAGGGACTAAGATATCCACTAGCTGCTGCCCACTCTCCCCTTCCAGATCACTCCCTGACTCATCGTGTCTTGTGGTGTCATCTATCTATCATGTCTTACATCATTTCCTATTTCATTTGTGAACATTCTAATACATCAGGAAAAGGTAGGCTTTGCTGCAGTAACCAGTGATGCTGAAATCTTATTTGCTTACCATAGGTGGTGTCAGGCTACTCTCCAGGGCTTTCTTCCATGTGGTTACTCAAGGATCCTGCTGCTTTTATCCTGTGGTTCTGCAGCTCAACACATGGCCACTATACCAAAAGGTAGTCACTACCAAAAGGTAGACAGAGCAAGAGGGATGTACAGGTGTTTTTTTGTTTGTTTGTTTCAAACAGAGTCTCACTTTCTTACCCCTCGTAGAGTGCTGTGGTATTACAGCTCACAGCAACCTCAAACTCTTGGGCTCAAGCGATCTTCCTGCCTCAGCCTCCCGAGCAACTAAGACTACAGGTGCCTGCCACAATGCCTGGCTATTTTTAGAGATGGGGGTCTCACTCTTGCTCAGGCTGGTCTCAAACTCCTGAGCTCAAGTGATCCACCTGCCTCTATCTCCCAGAGTGCTAGGATTACAGGCATAAGCCACCGTGCAGTAGAGGGTGTTTTAAGGGCCAGACTTGGTGACAGCTTAAATTACTTCTACTCATATCCACTTAGCTCAAACCCAGTCACATGGCCCCATTTCCACTGCAAAGACTGGGAAATACAGTCTTCCCAAGTGCTTGAGAATTGAAAGGAGAAATAGGATTGTGAACAGGCAGCAGTGGTTTTTCCAGTTGGTGGGCCATGAAAATTTTTGAAGATCATTAATTAAATTACTTTTTAAGGAAGTTCAAAGCACAGTAAGTTTGTTTTTTTAACTGTTTTTTTTTCTTGATCAACATAATTTAAGTGTGCCATGAAAGTTTAACTATAGATTCAAGTGTGCTGTGAGATAAAAAAGGTTGAAAAACACTGGCGTATAGCATTGTTTCTGTCACACTAGTTGCGAATCAAATTACCAGATATTTAAGATCCATAATCTTTGCTGCATATTTTGAGCACATAAGCAAAATATGTTATTGCCCTCAAAGAGCCTACCATCAGGAGCAAGAACAAGATATAATCACAAAATATGAAATTTAATAATTAAGCCACATTTTGACCAACAATGAACAAGTCTTCCATCTCCGTGTATAATTCCAAGTGAGCTGCATAGATAATAATTGCTCCAGACATTTAGAAAAAGTAGCAATCTTGTTATCTAATGAAATCATCAAGGATAACAGGGAAGAAGTAGAATGACATTGAGTCCATATTACTGTTAAGATTTAGGGGGTTGGGGGGGTGGGTGAAAAAAAAAGATTTGGTTGGAAATAAAGAGGTGTGGAAGGAGATGCTGTGAGTTCCTTGGAGGCAGGGATGAGACTTTTTATTTGTCTTGTGTTGGGCATTAAGTAGATTCTCAATGAGTATTTTCATTGAATTGAATTCTCAGAGCAGTAGTTCTTAAAATGTGGTCTAGAGAGCCTAAGGGTTTCAGAGACATTTAGGATTTCCATGAAGTCAAAACTATTTTCATAATAACGCTAGGATGTTATTTATTTATTTATTTGGCCAGGGCTGGGCTTGAACCCTCCACCTCGATGTATGGGGCTGGTGCCATACTCCTTGAGCCACAGGTGCCGCCCAATAGTAGGATGTTATTTACCCTTTTCAGGCTCATAAGCTTATGGTAAAAATTTTCAGAAGCTCTGTGGCATGAGATATCACAACAGATTAAATCAGAAGCAGATGTGACAATCCAGTTGTCTTCTGTGAAGCCAGACTTGGAAAAGATTTCCCAAAATGTAAAATAACATCAATCTTCTCACTAAATTTTTGTTTGGGAAAATATAGTTGTTTTTTACAAAAGTTTTACTTATGGTAGCCTGTTATGAGTTTCTAATAGTTATTTTTAAAAGAATCAATGAATTAGTATTCTTAAATTTTCTCAGGTTTGATTTCTAGCATAGTAAATATTGATAGATATAATCCACTTAAAGAAAAGCTCCTTTGAATCAATTATTTTTAAGAGTATAAAGGAGTCCTTGAGAATCTCTGTCTCAAGGACTAGAATCCATAAGCTTTTCCTCCTAAGAGCCCATCCAAACCTAATTTTTAAAATTTTCCAGGGTTTTGATATATTCAGATATCATCTCAAATGCTTCTTATTTCTAAAATAATCTGCAGTCATTTTCATCATCACCAAGTGTAATTCACAGTTACAAATGCACAGGGTGTTGGTGAGCAAACACACAAAAGCTAATTGTCCTCTGTAGTCTCTACATATCCTTTGTATGTGATCCTGGGAATGTTACTCAGGCACAGAGCTACAGAAATGTTATACAGACATATAGATAGCAGAGAGATGCATTTTTAATGCCTCAGTAAGTGTGCTTTGATAAATATAATCAGAAAAATTATTTCGTTATAAACTTTCTCTCTCTGCTCATGCCTTAAGTCAACCAAAAGCACAACAATGAGCAAAAGCATCCCAAAATGTATGAGAAAGAGGTTCTATGGTCAAGTAACTTTGGGGATTCTGGGGTAAAGTGGATAAAGCAGACTGCATTTATGCAGCCATCTTAGAGGCTTTTTGATTACTTTATTTCTAACTTTCTCAAACCATGAAAATCCTTTTCTTTTGCAAAACATTTAGCAGACCTTGCATCCCCGATGTTCTGGGTAATGATGCTGTAACATACAAAGGCACACATGCTACTGCTGACATGTTAGCAAGTTTTGGCTGTATGTTCATACGTTTCGGAGAACAGGATGTGATGAAAAACATAATTCTATTTTTTTATTAAATCATAACTGTGTACATTAATGCATTTATGGGGTACAATGTGCTGATTTTATATGCAATTTGGAATGCTTACATCAAACTGGTTAACATAACCTTTGCCTCCCTTCTTTATTGTGACAAGACATTTATTAAAAGGGTGGCGCCTGTGGCTCAGTGAGTAGGGCGCTGGCCCCACATACCAAGGGTGGCAGGTTTGAACCCAGCCCCAGTCAAATTGCAACAAAAAATAGCTTGGGCGTTGTGGCGGGCGCCTATAGTCCCAGCTACTTAGGAGGCTGAGACAAAAGAAACATCTAAGCCCAACTGCTGGAGGTTGCTGTGAGCTATGACACCACTGCACTCTACCAAGGACGAAAAAGTGAGACTCTGTCTCTAAAAACAAACAAAAAAGACATTTATTAAAACCATACTTGTTATCACATGGATTTAGATGACAAATCGTAAGCTCTAAATCTAAAACATAACTCCGAGTAATCAGAGCCTGCTAAAACATGATTCTTTTATAAAGCAAGTACAAGACATCTTAGATCAGCACTATGAAAGGCTTTTCATACATTTCATCTTCTACATGACATTTGAGAAAATTCTGGCAGATTTCTGTTAAGGCTACAGGTTGTATTGTCTCTTAATGGAAAAGACAGGAAGTTGACAGAAGCCATATGTTTCAAAGAGTTGAACAGTAATAATTCCCTCTGGGGGGTATAAATGGAAGAAGTTGGATGGCAAAGACCTCATTTAAAGGATAATAAAGTGTAAAGCACCATGAGAAGTGTTGATGGTAAGACCTCAACCCTACAAGCTGATAAGCAGGCCCACACTTTTATTTATAGTGACATGAGTGACATTTATCTGCCTTTCACTAGAACATGTAATCCGCTTGTCAAGGTGTGTCTTAAACGGAGACCTGATTTCTGGTCCGAGTTGGCAGGCTTCGAATACAAATGTGACTGCCCTGGCTGAAGTTATACGAAATCACCAGGTGATTATCCTGATTCAATTTCACTTCTCCTGAAAGAGGATGTTGGGCGAAGAAGGTCTTTCTTGGCTTTTGAGCTAGAAATTATAATCTGTCCATTAAAGGAGGGATGGAACGGATTACAGAGGGGGTTCACAAACCTCTACATCTCCGAACTTAGTTTCTAAATGCAATCATGATAGAATTGTAGACGTCTCTTCTATACCCCAATTGTTAACCCAGTCCAGATTTAGGAACTGAAAATCAAGATGAATAAAGGACAGCTAGCTACAGAAACTTCCTGGCTGCTGTGGTTAAGGGACTATGGGTTTCAGAGAACTGGGAGACTGGGCTCTAGTTAGTATTCTCCTAAGGAGCCTGTCTTCTAGATAATGAGATAAGACATAAATACATTTAAAATTAAACAGCTATAAGCAATTTGAATAGTAATTCAAAGGGGGAAATAGCCATAGGTGTTTTACAAATAAACAGAACTTACTAAAAGAGTTCAAAAGAGGGAAAGAAGAAAAGGTTGCTGTAGGTGAAAAGCCAAGGCAGAATTCAGGAAGCAGTAGGAGTTAAAACCAGTGTTGCTGGAGGACAAAGATAAATAACACTTTTTCTAAAATGATGTATCATTCATTAACCTCAGAGCCTGGTGGTCTGACTCTCTCCCTCTCTCTCTGTGTCTCTCCCCTTCCTTCCCTCTCCTCCGCTTGCTGTCCATCTGTGTCAGTGGCCACTTCATCTATTCTCCTATGTATTGTTCTTATGCAGAGGCCTGCGTCACAGCCCTGCACCTCACCTTCAACCGGCCGTAAACTCCTCAAGGGAGTCTCTTCTCTTCCCCACTCTTTGCCGTGTTTTAGGCTGTGCCCAGATGCAGTTCTCCTTATAACCAATCAATCAACTTCATTTTGGTATGATTTACTCACATTAAAATGCATCTGTAAGGTACAGTAAGGTTTTTTTTTTTTAAAGACAAGAGTCTCACTATGTCACCCTTTGTAGAGTACGTGGCATCACAGCTCACAGCAACCTCACACTCTTGGGCTCAAGCGATTCTCTTGCCTCAGCCTCCCTTGTAGCTGGGACTATGGGCACCTGCCACAATGCTCAGCAATTTTTTAGTTTGTTTGTTTAGCAAGCCAGGGCCAGGTTTGAACCCATCAGCCCTGGTGAATGTGGCTAGCACTCTAACCACTGAGATACAGGCACCAAGCTGGGTTCAATAAGTTTTGACAAATGTTTACGCTTGGGCAACCACTACAGTCAAGCTGCAGAGTGATTTCATCACTCCCAGAAAGGTTCCTTGTGCTCCTTTACAGTGGAAACTCCTTCCCAGCCTTTGACCTCGGGCAATATTGATCTGTTTTTTAGAGATTAGTGTTTTTGAGTTTCAAATCACTTAAAGTCTTTGCAGCTTTTTACTTAGTATAATATTTCTGACATTCTTTAATGCTGCATGCATCAGTAGGTTTTTTGCAGTTTTGGCTGGGGCCGGGTTCAAACCCACCACCCTGGGTATATGGGGCCGGCACTCTACTCCTTGAGCCACAGGTGCCGCCCTGCATCAGTAGTTTTTTCACTGCTGTGTGGATCGTGAGATGCACCATAGTTTGCTTGCCCATTCACCTGCTGTTTCCAGTTGTCTGGAATAAAGCTGCAGTGAACATTCATGTGCAAGTCACGTGGAAACACATTTTCATGTCTTTGAACCAAATACATAGGAATATGCATTGCTTGGTAGATATATGAAACTACCAAACCATTGTCAACATACTTATACCATTTTATCTAAACACAAGCTTGATGATAGGAGTGACCTCTGTGAGCATTGTCAAAAACCATAGCAGCCTCTCTGATTTCTGTAAAGTGGAACTCACACTCCTGGTCCTGCCTCCTGGGCTCACTACCATCCGCCCTCACTGTGCTTTCAGACTGCCTTCTGTCCACGTGGTGTGTGTTCATGTCACTCACTCAACAGTGTCAGTGCCGTGGGACTATAGATGGACTTAAACTAGCCTGGCTTTTCTTTTTGCCCCACTGCTCAAGCAGTCTATGATATATAATTACCAGCCAAAAGGTCAGAGTTAGAGACTAACAGGATCAGAGTTAGGCACGCCAGTGTAGTTGTGTGACTCATCACATTCTTAAGACCAATTTCACAGATATTCTTCATCTTAGAATTGTATTTGTCTCTAAGGAAATCCACACCAAACTTGTTATCTAGGACTTTAGGAAATCTGCTTTTGAAGGGAAGGGAGCACAGAAGGCATTCTCTCTTCCAGATTCAGTCAACAAACATCTAATGAGCATCTGCTTTGAGCAAAGCTTTGCAGGAGACGCAAATATGTAGTGTCTCTCCAGGGTCGCTAAGAGGCATCACAGCAGGCGAAAAGGGAAGAAATTGCGGAGGGTCTCAGAGAGCCTGAAGTGTACTAATGGGCTTTAACTGGAGCACAAACTGGAGAATTGGAAGGTACAGTTTGTGACAATTACAAAGAGGAAAAGAAAAAGAACAGTGCAACCTACCCTGTCTCATTATTCATTCATTGCTTAAGCAAATAACTTAAATCACCCATTTGGTGATGATGAATTGGAATGAAGCCTGGGCCTATTGGATGCACCATTATGGGCAAGATCTGGTTCCACTGGTCCCGTGGGCTCAGCCTGTGGTTTTGTTAAGGTGATTTGAATCATGAAGATGGAAACAAGTATAAGAGGAGGGCAGGAGAGAAGGATTATGCATTTTAAAAATCACCAATGGCCAATTTTGCTTAGTAAGACAGTGATACCAATTTGAAGGAGAAAATATATGACTAATTTAGTATACTAAGTGTGCAAGCACCATTTCTCATTTCTCTTGTTTTTGTTTTTGAGACAGATTCTTACTATGACACCTTTGGTAGAGTGCCCTGGGGTCACAGCAACCTCAAACTCTTGGGCTTAAGCAATTCTCTTGCCTCTGCCTCCTAGGTAGCTGAGACTACTGGCACCCCCCACAACGCCCAGCTATTTTGTTGTTGTTGTTGCAGTTGTCACTGTTGTTTAGCAGGCCTGGCAGGGTTCCAACCTGCCACCCTTGGTGCATGTGGCCAGCGCCGTAACTGCTGTACTACAGGCGCCTAGCCATTTCTTCTGTTTTTTAATCCAAATTTGTCCTGTTCCATAAAGGTCCATACTCTTCTGATATAAATCTTCCACCTGAACTAGGTGTTTCTTTGTCCAAACACATGTTTCTTAAATATAATTATTCAAGAAACTTAAATAGGAACTAAAACATGAGATTAGACAATTGAGTTATGCAAAAATGAGTCATTATCTGGCTTCTGGCCGGCAGTGTAGGAGCCAGGCATAGGCCAGCATGGAGTGGAGGAAGAGTGTCTTCAGTTAATCATTAGTGCTCACAGAAACGTAACAAACTCAAGAATCAAAAAGCTTTGCTTCAAGGGAATGGCAGGAACATGTTTCTATCTTCCTATCATGGAATCACTTGCTGAGAGAAAACTGGCTTAGAAATCTCCACCTTTTGTAGGCAGCACTTTAGCTTATGATTAGAAAAAAAGAGGGATATTATGACACCAAAAGACCAGCAATATTTTTTATGTGGCTGATCCCATCACCAAAGGTAAATCCAATGACCTAAAACATTTTCTAGAGAAACCAGAAAACTTTGTTTTCTGTCTAGTGCAAAGAGAACTCACAAAGTGTGAGCCTGAGTTTTAAGGGCCAATTTGCAGAGTCAGTCTTCCTTCTGACATCTCATTTGTTCCCACCCAGCAGCGCTGCCACCCTGGGAAAACTCCTTTCCCAGAAGATGCTATACTGGAAGGAGGAGGCAGCCTTCTGGGGAGGGCTAAGAGTCTGGAGCTTTAGCTTGTGACCCAAGTCCTGGGGTCCAGCTGCTATACCTGCTGCCATGTGGCCTTGAATAAGCCTCTCATCTCCTTTCTATCCCAGTGTCCTTACTCAGAAACCAGGAGCTAAACCTCTGAGGACCCTCTGGCTGTAATGGCACAGGATGAGATGCTCTCCTCCTTGTCTGAATGTCTGTGACATCTGTGGCTGGCACCGACCACACATCCAAATGGTCTGTTGGTCACCACTGTCATCGGTTATGTGGGCTCCACTTGCCTTCCTCATTCCATCATTTATCTTGGCACAGGTGCCAGGTGAGACTCAGCTTCAGGGCTGGGCTCTTTAGCACAGTGCGGCCTCTCCTAGAGTTCACAGTTTTGTTGGGATGGCAGGTTGGGGGGAGGGAGAGAGCGAATTGGTGGAAGGGCCAATCTGTCAGACTCTGACAGGCTGTGATGGGTGCTGAGAAGTGAGATTAAACAGGGCAAATGTCGGGGAGTGACTCTGCAGTGGGGGCTGTATTTTCAAACCAGGGAAGGCTTTCTTCATTTCTTAAATGGAGGTGGGACTGATACAGTATAAGGTGCACAGCTCTGAAGTTCCAGTGAGTGAGCTCTGCCAATTACTGCCCAGAACTATGCTTGTTCTAAAACACATCTGATGATTCTGGGACCCAGTTCCCATCACTCTCATTGTACCCATTCCTTTCCTTGACTGTTAACTGGCTTAGTGATTTGATTCCAATGCAGAGACTGTGGCAGAAGGGACATGATATGATTTCTGAGACTAGGTTAGATGATGCAATACAACTCCCACCTGCCTCAATCTCTCCCACCACCACCACCCCTTTGCTTGTCTTTAGAACCCATTCACTGTGCCATGAGGAAGCCACATGTGGATGCTCTGCTCTGAGGTCCCAGCTGATGAGTGAATAAGCCTTTGGATGATCCTAGCTCTAAGCCTAACTCTAAGCAAGTTTCCTAACTGAACCCCTGACATCACAGAATATACTATCCCCACTATGCCCTGTCCAAGTTCTTATCCTACAGAAATCTTGGGAGATAACAAATAGTTGTTGAGTGCAACTAAGTTTGGGGGAGAATTGTTATGCAGCAATAGATAATAGAAACAACATCCACACAATCACTATTCAAAACATAGAATTTCCTGGACATCCAAAAATCATGACACCCAAACTACAACCAGGCTTATCAATTCTCTCAATTAATGTGAATGGTTTAAATTGTCCTCTAAAGAGGCACATTCTGGCTGACTGGATACATAAACTCAGACTAGACATCTGCTGTATAGAATCTCACCTTACCTTAAAGGATAAAAATAGACTCAGGGTGAAGGGATGGGCTTGTATAATACAGGCAAATGGAAGCCAGAAAAAAGCAGGGGTTGCAATTGTAGTAGCAGATACAATTGGCTTTAAACCAACAAAGATAAAGAAAGATAAAGAAGGTCACTACATATTTGTCAAGGGAAACACCCAACATGAAGAGATTTTGATAATGAACATTTATGCACCCTACCAGAATGCTCCTCAATCATAAAACTGACCCTAACCCTAATAGATATGAATAACTTGATATCTTCCTGCACTATAATAGTTGGAGATTGTAACACCCCTTTGACAGTTTTGGATAGCTCCTCCAAGAAGAAACTAAACAAAGAAATATTAGACTTAAACCTGACCCTAGAACAAATGGACTTTAAAGACCTCTACAGAACATTTCACCCTAATAAAACTGAATATACGTTCTTCTCATCAGCCCATGGGTCATCCTCCAGAATAGACCATATCCTAGGACACAAGTCTAACCTCAGCAAATTTAAGTGTGGAAATTGTTCCTTGTATCTTCTTGGACCACCATGGAATAAAAGTTGAACTCAACAGCAGTGGGAATCTCCATACTCAAAGAAAGTCATGGAAGCTAAATAATCTTAGGCTGACTGATAGCTGAGTCAAAGAGAGATTAAGAAGAAAATCACCAAATTTTTGGAACTAAATGAAAATGAAGACACAAATTATCAAAACATGTGGGACACTGCAAAGGCAGTCCTAAGAGGGAAATGTATAGCATTGGAAGCCTTCATCAAGAAAACAGAAAGAGAGGAGGCCAACAACTTAATGGATCACCTCAGGCAACTGGAAAAGGAAGAACATTCCAACCCCAAACCCAGCAGAAGAAAAGAAATAACCAAATTAGGGCAGAATTAAGTGAAATTGAAAACAAAAGGATCATTCAGAAGATCAACAAAACAAAAAGTTGATTTTTTGAAAAAATTAACAAAATTGATAAACTTTTGGCCAACCTAATGAGAAATAGAAAAGTAAAATCTCTAATATCGTCTATCAGAAATGATAAAGGAAAATAACAACAGACACTTCAGAAATTAAAAAAATCCTCAATGACTACTACAAAAATCTCTATTCCCAGAAATATGAAAATCTGAAGGAAATGGACCAATACCTGGAAGCACACCACCTTCCTAGACTCAAGCAGAAAGAATTAGAAATCTTAAACACACCTGTATCAACCACTGAAATAACATCATCAATCCAAAATCTTTCTAAAAAGAAAAGTCCAAGACCAGCTGACTTCACATCCAAATTCTATCAAACCTTTCAAGAGGAACTAGTACCTATATTATACAACGTTTTTCAAAGCATATAAAAAGAAGGAATACTTCCCAACACATTCTATGAAGCAAATATCACCCTGATCCCCAAACCAGGAAAGGATCCAACAAAGAAAGAAAATTATAGACCAATATCATTAATGAATATCAATGCAAAAATATTCAATAAGATCTTAGCAAACAGAATTCAACAACGCATCAAAAAAATTATACACCATGGCTCAGCGCCTGTGGCTCAAGCGGCTAAGGCGCCAGCCACATACACCTAAGGTGGCGGGTTCAAATCCCCAGCCCGGGCCCGCCAAACAACAATGATGGCTGCAACCTAAAAATGGCCAGGCGTTGTGGCAGGCGCCCGTGGTCCCAGCTACTTGGGAGGCTGAGGCAGGAGACTCGCTTGAGCCCAGGAGTTGGAGGTTGCTGTGAGTGTGATGCCATGGCACTCTACCCAGGGGGATAGCTTGAGATTCCGTCTCAAAAAAAAAAAAAAAATTACACACCATGATCAAGTTGGGGAGGGGAGGGGGATATGGGAGGAGGGAGAGTATTTGGGGGAACCTCACCTACTGTGCATGATGCAATGGTACATTTCAAAACTATTAAGAAATGAGTATAATTGTCATGGATGTGTTACTTGGTTCAATGTAAACATTTCACATTGTATATTGAAGCAGTACCCTGAACCCCATATGCATCAATTTACAAAGTTATGATTTAATAAAAAATAATTTTAAAAAAAAACATAGAACTTTTTTCACCCCAGCATGTTTCCCTGGACCTCTTCCCAGTAATCCCCCTCCACTGGGAGACACCGCTTTCTTCTTCTACCAGCAGTCATTGGCTACTTATTCAAGACAGGGAAGGCCCCCTGGGAAAATTATTTTAGATTAGACATCTTCAAGGAGTAAGGAAGTGATTCTTCAATGCAAAGATCATGAGACTAAGGCAGTACTGTGGCTGGAGAGTTCTGAGGAACAGAGGAAATTGTTTATTTTTAGAGTGCTGTGGCATCATAGCTCACAGCAATCTCAAACTCTTGGGCTCAAGTGATCCTCTTGCCTCAGCCTCCAGAGTACCTGGGACTAAAGGCACCCAAAACAGTGCCCAACTAGTTTTTCTATTTTTAGTAGAAACAGGGTCTTGCTATTGCTCAGGCTGGTCTTGAACTCCTGAGCTCAAGGAATCCACCCGCCTTGGCCTCCCAGAGTGTTGAAACATTCTTTTTGTCATAAAAATTTATTTTCTATGACATTAACATAGCTATCCTAGCTTTCTTTATTTACTTACCAGATATATCATTTTTTATCCCTTCTCTTTCTTTCAGATAAAAAATGGCCTTCTTTCTTTCTTTTCTTTCTTTCTTTCTTTCTTTCTTTCTTTTTTTTTTTTTTTTGAGACAAGAGTCTCACTGTGTTGCCCTTGGTAGAGTGCTGTGGCATCACAGCTCACAGCAACCTCAAACCCTTGGGCTCAAGCAATTCTCTTGCCTCAGCCTCCCAAGTAGCTGGGACTACAGGTGCCCACCACAATGCCTGGGTATTTTTTTTGAACAGCAAAGCTGTTTTAGGGGGTTCACACCAGAGGTCTTTAGCAACTGTTTGCTGGAACAGCAAGGAGGAGGAGAGGCTCTCTCAGATGATCCTCTCTGGTCTAAACCCTTGGTGCAGGGTGGGAAGGGCTGGAGTGGGCCTGACACGGGGAAATACACTCCCCGGCCCCAGCTGTCACAGCAAAATGCATCTTCCTTTTAGGACAGCTATTTTAGGTTGGGTCAAATATTTTTTTTTCTTTTTTTTTTTTATTGAACAGTAACTATGTACATTAATGCACTTCTAGGGTACAGTGTGGGGTTTTCACATGCAATCTGAAATACTTCCATCAACTGGTCAACACAGCCTTCATGTCATTTTCTCAGTTATTGCTTTAAAACATTCACATTCTACTCTTAGAAAGATTCACCTGTACCCCTAGGTTGGGTCAAATATTATGAGTAATTAGAGCCCCATGTGGGCTAAGTAAGCTCTTATGGGCTTTCAAATATTATTAGTAAAACCAGGCTTTGTCCTTAACAAGCATACATGTTGCTTCCTCTCCAGACATTCTTAGAGTTTTTACAAAAATAGTCTTATTAGGCCTGGCATTGGAAATTCCAAAAAACATTTCTACCTGCCTCCTTTTCTGATCCCAATGCAAGGGACTTAGTCACCAACAGTAAACCTGATAGGATGCTCAAGCTTGGTAACAATCACGGCAAGGGAAGATAAACTGACACGGTGATGCCAAGTTTTCCACATTAGAATTGGCAATAACCATGAGCATTAGTCATATCACATGTTGGTAAGATATGGAAGAAAGGATAATTTCAAAAAATGTAGGGCTGAAAATTGATGCAGTCCTTTTGAAGGACATTTTGGCAATTTCTATTGAAACTGCACGTGCATTCCCTCTCAGCGTCTGAAGAAATGCCCTGTGCGCAGGCGGCAGGCACAGATGTGTTCACGGCATTGCCTTTGCACATGCAGTAGAAGGCGGGATTGGTTAGGTAGATATGGTGTGTTGGTATGCAGAAATACTCTGCAGCAGTTTTTAAAGGCCAAAAGAGAGCCTTTAGAGCTATAGGTAGTAATATTTTATAATTTGTGGTACTTTTGTAACCAAAAGCCTGTAACTTTAAATTCCTAAATGAAAGTGTATGTGCCGGCTATATGCTCTGGGGCTGGTGGATTCCAGCTTGGTCCAGGCCAGCTAAACAACAATAACAACAATAACAACAACAAAATAGCCAGGTGTTATGGTGGGCACCTGTAGTTCCAGCTACTTGGGAGGCTGAGGCAAGAGAATTTCTTAAATCCAAGAGTTTGAGGTTGCTGTGAGCTGTGACACTACAGTACCCTACTGAGGGCAACATAGTGAGACTCTGTCTCAAAAAAAAGTGTATGTTTATAAACATACACCAACACACCTCTGAGGATACTTCGCTATTTATTGTGTGTATATTACAGAACAAGAACTTACTCTTATATTTACTTGGGCATTTAACATAAACTTTTATAGAGAAACTAGAAGAAAATGAAGCTAAATACTTATGGTACTTGCTTGGGAGGGTAACACTTGTGTGTCTGTTTTCCTCTGTGTTTTCATTTTTATGTTGCAATTTTTTTTAGAATATTTCTGTGGAAAAAAGACAACGGTGGAATAATAATATAGTCAAGAAAAGAGACCATCTAAAACAATAGTATATGGTTCCCTACCTTTTGTTCTTATGCAAAATGAGTAATTAGAGCCACATGTGGGCTAAGTAAGGTCTTCTGGGCTGAGCTGGACGCCTGCTAGCCACCCTGGTGAACACTGATTGTATTAGAAAATGCTTTCAGAGGGCAAAGCATACACTTTATGAATGGACTTGCGACTTTGGAAGATATGATATTTATAAAATGGGTTCAAAGGTAGTTGAACTAATTGGTGAAGTTTCAATTCTCCTTTACTCCTGCAATTCGTTTGCTTCTATTTATTTATGATCATCTTCAATTGAAAACCAGCTAAAAGCTCAACTCTTACAGTCAGTGGCAAGTGTCTCTCTAGCACACAGAGAGACTTGGTTCTTTTAATCATTTCCTTGTTCCACCAGGACTTAGTTCTTTCCTCCTGAGAGAAAAGAGTCTCCTACCAAGTCACATGGTTCAGCCTCCCACCTTCCCCATAGTGGAGGAATGTGCTCAGAAGACGCGGTGCAAGGGGGAGGGTAGTTGACGGGCACAGAGTTAGAGTAGTGGTTCTCAGAGTGTGGTTCCCAGAGCAGCAGCAACAGTATCTCCTGGGAACCCCTGAGAAATGTACATCCTCATTCCCATGCCAAGTGTTTAGATTTGAATCCCTGGGGCAGGCCCAGGAGCCTAGGATGTCACATGTCCTCCAGGAAATTCTGATGCCACTCCAGTGTGGAAACTGCAGCTCAGAGAAGGGTGGAGGATCAGAGATGTACCTCTAACAAGCCAGGTGGCTGCCCAGCACCCAGCCAGCTAGGCAGAAGGAAAGAGCAGCACCCTCACTACAGGGGATGGGGGCTGTTTCCTGCCTCAGGTCTTGCCTAGACCTCCAGGCCAGGTGTTCAGGTGAACCAGAACCTGCAGGAAAAAGCACTACAACTGGGGTGCCAGAACCAGGAGCAGGAGGCAAACACTCACGTGGGGCAGAGTTGTCCATCATTACTAGCCTTCAGGGTCCAGGGAGGCAGGGAGATGGGTGCCCACCTGACTTGAGAGTGTGTCACAGGTCCTTGCCCCTCACCCAAATTACTGCTTTTACCTGCACACCACCCGCCCTCTCACCTCCGGCTGAAGGCCTTAGTGTTTGTCACTGTCCCAGCCTGTGCATCTGGTGTGCTTTCTTCAGCCCAGGGTCCCATGCCCTTCACGGTGTTGGAACCAGGGAGGATGGGCTGACATAGCTAGCTAAATCACTAAGTAACTTTTACAATGAATAAGGGAGTAGTGGTTGAGACTGAGTCTCGGGTGGTGAGAGCCGAGGGGTGTTGCTATTGCTGGCACCAGTGGTTCCCCTTTGACATCCGGTTCCATTTTCAGGTGTCAGCTCTTCTTGGGATGTTGGTTTTCTCCTGGTTGAGCCTCACTGACAGGTAAAAATGTGGGAACTTCAAAGCAGACAGCAGTGAGAAGGCCTGCAGAACAGGCCCGTAGGGAAGGGGCCAGGGGCCACAGGGCTGGGGATAGGGTCAGGGAGCCACGAGGGAGGAGATTCTCCCTGACCCCCCCCGCCTGCCCTGAGGGTGTGGCTGCCTCAGAGTTTCTCTTTCCAACCACTAGGATGGTGGTAGATGGCCGTGACCCCAACCTGCAGCTCTAATAATCTGTGACATGTATTTTTAAAGCTCAGAACAAAGCTTTTGCTGCCCCAGAAAAGGGATTGTTGTGTTTAGCAGATGGAGGCAAAGTTAGCGTGAAGGGGTCAGGAATGGTCACAGACAAGCCTCGTGTAGGGGCTGCACACAGGGACCTGCTGCTGTTTTGGAGTCAGCTGCCAATGTCATCACCCATTTTCTGAAAAGAGAGGCTTGGGGTGTCTTCTGCCTCAGCCTCTTTAGGAAATTATAAAGCTTGGCGCTGTGATGAAGGCTGCTCTGACCAGGGTGGCCTGGGCAGCCCCAGGAGCTCCACACTTACTTAATGATGGGCTCAGGCCAAGACGAGCCTCCAAGGGGAAACCGCCAAGCCTCTTTCCTGCTCACTCCAGAGCAGGGCTCGAGAGTCCTACCAGGCTGAGAGGCTCTTCAAGGATCTCAAGTTTGCCCAGCAGAGATGATATTGACCTTTCGTTTTTAATCAATGGTTTGTCCCCTGAGGCCCCACTGAAGATCTGTCCTTTTACCTTCTTGTCTCTCTCTCAGGTCTGCCCACACTCTTTCCTTGGGAGGAAATAGGAAAACATTTGCATTTGACGCTGAGGTCCTCATTATAGCCAGAGGGTCTTACAGCCTTCTGCCTTCTTAGGGATTCCTGGGAGAGAGAGTGGAGGAGGGGAGCTGGCTGAACCCCTGTGGGCCCTCAGAGGGTGCGCAGGAAGGGCTCACAGCCTAAAACAACTAGGATCCAAAGCCCACCTTTAAAAATTTTTGCAAACAGCTGAATGTTTATTTCAATGAAATAATGAAGCCCCCACATGATGGAAAGGCCATGTTAAGTTCATCAGGATCCGTCAACATCCTTTCACGCAGTGCCAGTGAGAAGCGCAGGGATTTACTTGGATCTGAAACAGACAATGTCCACACCAAGAAGAATTAGTGTGTGTGCACAACTCGTCCTTCACACCGGAAAGAAGTTGTTTGAATGCTGGGACTAGCGTCCCTAGGACCCCAAATCCTGGACTCCTCTCTCGCTCTGGAAGTGTCCCACCTTCTCCTCCACCCAGGGCAGGAAAGTCCTTGGTTATTTTCTCTCTTTTGATATCACACTGCAAAAACTGTTTTGCCCTTTTCTTCTCTCCCTGCCCCACCCCTGCCCAGATCTCACATTTTCTGAGCATCCCCCTCCAGAACAAAGCATCTCCTCTCAGAAAAGGTACCCTGAAGGAGGCAGACAGTTCCACAGGGGACATGCACAGCTTGAGCTACCGTACAGAAAAATGATCTATCAAGAAATAAAGTAAAAGCTGTAAGTTTAAGGCCCTCGAAGAAGCCAATGTGCCAAATAGCAAGTACACAGGTGCTTAGAGTGAGCAAAGGAAAACAATACACGTAAAAGTACTTTCTAACCCAGAAGGGGTCAGTTAGAATAATGCCCAGCACAAACAAATGCCTGCTTGTACTGAGCTGCAGAATCTGTGAACAGGTGTCGCTCCCAATTCAGAGGAACAAAGACCCACCCGAGAAACAACCATGTAGTGACCTCTAGCTAGAACCTCTCTCTTCAGTGAAATGCCTTTCAGGAATTCTTCATGTTCATAAAAAACAAATGCAAGAGTAAACTTTAAGTGGTTCCTGAGTTAAAAAAAAATGCTATAAGAGAAGATTTTCATATAAAAGGAAAAATTAGAATACAGATTATATAGTGTATGGCATTATTGAATTCACGTTATCAGTCCTCAATGTGATAAAAGTATTGTGACTAGGTAGGAGCATCCTTATTCTTCAGAGATGCTGGCGAGAGGACTGGCTTTAGGCCATCAGAAAAGAAAACAAAAACATAGGGGAAAGGAGAGTGAAGGTAGCAGAGGACCCAGGGGTCTGCTCAGGATTCCACTCAGAGTATGGCAGACGCACTGTTTTGAGTATCTATTGCTGCATAATAGACCAGCCCCAAACACAAAGGCCTAAAACAAGACTTATGGCTCCATGGGGTATGGCCTGTGGTTCTCAGAAGGTTGGGGCTGAAAAGAGAAAATTGCTGTGGGCGGAGTCCCTTGTTCCCCTCCATGTGTCCTCTTCCTGTGGTTAGCTTGGGCTTCCTTCCAGCATGGTGGTCTCAGAGTGGCTGGACTTCTTACATACCAGCTGGCTTTCCCTGAAGCACAAAGTTAGAAGTGGCCAGACCCTTACCTGGTGTAGGCCTGGATTTGGCACTGTATCAATTCTGCCACAATCAAAGGGCTGGACCAGCTCCATAGGATTTATAAACCAGAAGGAGAAAAAGGAGAGGCTCATGGCCTGGGCTGGGGGTGGGCACTAAATAGACAGTTTACCACACTTGGGTTGAGCAGCTGAGGTCAGAGGACATGTCCTGTAGGCCAGCAACCACAGGAGAGATTATACTTTAAAATTCCTCAGCTCCTTGGTCATGCCGAAGCACCTCAATTGAAAAGCAGTGATCACACTAT
>NW_003852531.1:3266234-3274443 GCF_000181295.1 Otolemur garnettii | reverse complement strand
CATGGCCCAAACCTATCTGACCACAGTGCACACTTTTAGTTTTTAGAGATCATTTGGAACTTTAAAACTGTAAAGACTCTGGTTTGGATTCTTACCTCCCCACACATGGAGGATGAGTTTCTCATCAGATCATAGGCTTGGATTTTCTGCTGACTGTCAGTGCACCAGGCACCTACTCACTAATCTCGTGATGCACACTGGTAGTTTCTCTTTTCTCATATTCTGTGAAGGGAATTCACTGAGGTTCAGTTCAATGTCATGACAGGGTCAGAATGTGAGTCTAAGCAGCTTCACATGAGCTCTCTTAGAATGAGAAAATTCCAATTGCTTATAGGTAAAAATGATGTCAGGGTCACACACTTTCTTTGGCACACATGCCCAGAATGATTGGGCCCCCCAGCTGTCTACTTGATGACCTCCAATGGGTCTTTGAGACTCATCTCAAAGGTGACCTCCTCATCTGAGCCTAACAGGACCCACTCACAGGCAGTCTATCCAATCCTTTAAGTACATTCCCAAGAAACAGGAAATGATAACGCCATCAGCTAACATTTATTGGTTGCTTACTATGTGTACAGTAGAGTGCTGAGCACTGGGACTCTCACGTAGGCTGGTCCTAAGCCTGACTGTTTAACAGCTGCCTGCTTTGGGCTCTCCAGCGAGGCTCCTCTACTAATGTTCAGCACACAGCTCTGCGTGGCAAACTCTGATAGTTTTCCACCAAGTTTGCTTTCCTCTTCTTGGAAATATGGCTGGCTGTGCAAATGGTGATTGTTTCCCAAACTACCCTATGGCTTGGCCTCACCAATGGGTAGGTAGGTAGCTAGGTACTCACTGATGGACTGTGACTCCTTGAAAGGACGTCTCTTTCTGAGGACTTGCATTCTCTCCCTCCTCCAGCTGCTTGCAGGCCACCTTGGCCATGTAGATCAAGATGGAACCCGGGAGATGGCAGAGGGACACATGGAAGGGACCTGGATTCTGAACGTGTGGAGCAGAGCCACCTGCAAACTTGGGGCTATTAATGAGAATGAAGTAAACTTCTGTATTCACTGAACCACTGTATCTGAGGGCCTATTTATCACAGCAGCTGAAAGATCATCTTAAACAAATCACCTTGATATGATCTTGCTTTTCTTTATGAGACAGAGGAGTCCTTGAGGGCAGGGACAACACCAAACTCATCTCTTTCTACATCTGGCCAGATATAGTGCCCAGGGCACAGGGAGCACTCCTGAGTGAATGCTGCTGGGCTAGTGATTGAACAGGGTGCTGCTTCTGACCCTGTTGCAAAGATGCCCCTGAGGGATGTTTGTGCAGTGAGACTGGATGCAGGGCTGTTTGAAGGCACAACGTCTGGTCCTCAGCAGGAGTTGGGAGCAGGATGCGGGACTGACAGATCTCACGGGCCTGGAGGGAGGGATGCAGCCTGACTTGGGTTGATTTCATACAATGGCCATGAGTGTGTTTGAAGGTGCCAGGAAGCCCTGGCTGGCTAGACCCTGCGCAAGCCACTTACTGAACTACCATGGTGATTAAACCGCAGGACACCATGCAGGATGGCTTCTGGCCCTTTGTTCTGGCACGTTCCCTCACTTGGGTAGCACTGGCTTTAAATTTGGGAAGGCAGGAGATAGCAGTCAGGCTGTCCCTCAGTATCATCTGTTGTCATCTCCAAGTTGCCAGCAGCACAGCTGGGGAAGAGGAGGATCAAGTTGCTTGGCAGAGCGTTTTACATCTAATGACTCTGGAGCACAATAACAGCACAATAAATCAGCCTCTAGGGGAACTCGGTTCTCACTAGCATTCCAAAAGTGAGATGTGGCCTTACTAGAAGCTCACAGAGCCATCTGTCACCAAATATTAGTTTTTGGTGGGCTGGCTGGACTGACCTGAGGAAATGGAAAACCACCCATGGATCAAGGCAAAAGATGACACAGCGTCGTTCATAGATTTAAAGGGGGCTGCCTTGAGGAGCCAGATTTGAAATCTGGGCTGCTGTTTTTCTCTGTTTTTTTCTTTTCTGGTCTTAATCAGGCCCAGGCAAGGCTCAAACTCTGCCGCCCCCAGTTTGCAGTACCAATGCTCTCACTACTGAGCTACGGCACCCAGCTGAAATCTGGGTCATGCTGAGTGCTAAAGAGTCTTCCTTTCTATCACCTGGGGTATGTTCTCGAGTCAGATCATCCTTACCTGCTTGGACTTGGGGCTGGAATCATTGCAATCTTCCTTAATGTGTTCTGCTAGTTTGATCCATCAGCATCTGATTGTCACTGATGCCCTGTGCTAATGACACGGTTGCTAGTGACAGGAGCATTGAAAGTAGATGAAAGCTTGAGAACTGGATCAAAGCTGTTAGGGTTTGTAGTTGTTTGGCTTCCACATTTTTTTGTTGAGGAAATGGAGGAAGAGGCTCAGAAGCTGTCATGAATAGACAAGTGGGATCTGAATAAATCTCACCGATCAATAACACAAGCAAACTCCGAGCATAACAAGCCACACAGTGATGAGGAGAAGTCAGGGAGGACATAGTAACACATTAACCATTTTAAAAGGATGCAAAATTAGAAAAGCTATTCATTAAAATGAAAAGTTCAAGGATAGCCAAGTTCAAGCAGCCTCAAGTGCAGAAGATTTTATGGGCCTTATATGTCTGTGTAAGGCCTACAGCCAAGTCTTGCCTCGGTGGATTTATGCCTAGAGGAAGTGGGATTTTCCAGTGTTGATGGGGGACCCTGGATTGGCCTCTGTTGGGGAGTAACAGGGATATATCCCTAGGGACAGGATTCAGTGAAGTCGATTTTAGTGCTTTAGACTTACAGACTTCATCTCTAGATTTGGTTTCCCTGTTGAGAACAATTCTTCCCCAAAGTATTCAGGAGCAGTCCTGGTCGATATCTGCAGTGGATATGGTAGAATCGTACTAAAGCAGGGGTCCTCAAACTTTTTAAACAGGGGGCCAGTTCACTGTCCCTTAGAACGTTGGAGGGCTGGACAGCAGGCCCCAGGACGAGTTGGCTGCTAAGCAGAATAGGTAGCAGTAGCAAAAACACCTGGCAGGCCAGATAAATGTCCTAGGCAGGCTTCATGTGGTCCACAGGCTGTAGTTTGAGGACACCTGTTAACTAAAGCCTCCATTCCAACCTCTTCTAGCATGTCCTGCTACACTGCAGACTCTAGAAAGCTAAACACTCATTTTCTAGACTCCCTTGCAGCTAGGGTTCTGTTGTGATTTAGGTAGGTCCTACCATCAGATGTGCTTGAAGGGGATTTGGAGAGTGGGAAGCAGTTGGCTGTGTTGCTGCTGTTAGGTTGCAGGCCTTTTTGTGGTGGTATCAGCAGAGGTCCCAGGGCATCAAGGCACATCATCTGACCTCCATCTTGCTGGTGGAGGTGGTAGAAGGGTAGCTTGGTCCAGGATCTGGCAGCTCTAAGGGGGGTTTCTGATCATGGTGGTTTCCTGATTGTGGCCACTTTCTGACTGTGGCAAATGGCATGTTTCTGGAGCTGGCAGCTGCAGAGTAGCTTCCCAGACTGGCAAGTGGCATCCTCTTTTTTTTTTTTTTTGCAGTATTTGGCTAGGGCTGGGTTTGAACCTGCCATCTCTGGTATAGGGGGCCAGCACCTTCTTTGAGCCACAGGCACTGCCCCAAGTGGCATCTTCTTTGAGCAAAAGGCAACCAATTCTCTGATGGTCCAGTTCCGTGGCCTGTGGTTACATTGGTTTCTTCAGCCTTCCCAATGATTCTTTAAGCCATTTAATTATCTATTGTGCTGGAGAGTCTCCAAAAAGGTCCCCTGTCCTTTGTTTCCTTTCTGGTCCACACCTGCAGCACTACCCATTAAAAGTCAGAGCCTAATGCCCCTCCCCTGCTCGCCCACTGATGTTCATGACCAGGGGAATGCAGCGGAAGTGACATTCTGGGCCTTTTTTCTCTTTAATTTCAGATTCGTATGAGGGTACAAACAATTAGGTTTGTTTGTTAGGTAAATTGTTTGTTAGGTAAAGTCCAAGTTGTGGTTGAGCCCCTCACCCAGGAGGTGCGCTGTATAATCCTGCATTGTGCCTGTTAGGTGAGAGCTCACCAATCTTCCTCTCTTCCCCCACCCTTAACTTTAACTGTTTTTCTCTTGTGTGGTGGTGTAGTTGTTCATCTGCTGGTTTCATATTGTTAATATTGAGTACATTGGATGCTTGCTATGCCACTCTTGTGTACTTTACTAAGAAGGGTGGTCTTCAGCTCCATCCAGGTTAATACAAAAGGTGTGGAGTCTCTATCTTTTTTACAGCTGAATAGTGCTCCACAGTGTACACAGTTTATTAATCCATTCATGGATTGATGAGCACTTGGGTGGCTTCCACGTCTTGGCTATTGTGAATTGAACTGCAATCAACATTCTAGTGCAAATGTCCTGTGGTAAAATAATTTTTTTACTTCTGGGTAGACATTCTGGGGCTTTTGAAACTAGGTCATAAGAAGCATTGCAACTTCAGCTTGGGACTCTTGGAATGCCCATTCTTGGAGGACAGAACTGTTAACCCTTGAAACTGTCATGCTTTGAGGAAGCCCAAGACAGTCGTGTGGGAAGCCAACTCGAGTTGGGAGATAGCTTGCCAAACAAGGACGGGAGCAAGGGGAGCAAGTAGATGACATTTCTGTGTTGGCCTGGTATGTTTCTCTTCACTGAACCTAAAATCCATGACAATTGAATTTATTTTATGTAGTAGCTGGGGAAATAGAGGAGACACATAACAAATAGCTGCCTTTTGGGCTCCCTTCTTGACAGTCCATGTTGGCTATTCATAATTGTGGCAGTGGTCTCACGAGTGTATACATTTATCAAAACTGTATACTTAACATGGAATCATTTTACCTCATATAAATTTTATCTCAATAAAGTTCACTTAAAGTTGTCAGCTATATCTCTGGAAGTCAAGTCATGTGACAGGTCTTCAAGGTCTTACATATGTCTTTGGTACCTGGCTTCATGGAGGTAATAAATTATCAGAGATTTTTTTTTTTTTTTTTTTTTGAGACAGAGCCTCAAGCTGTTGCCCTGGGTAGAGTGCTGTGGCATCACAGCTCACAGCAACCTCCAACTCCTGGTCTCAAGCGAATCTCCTGCCTCCACTCTCCCAAGTAGCTGGGGCTACAGGCACCCGCCACAACGCCTGGCTATTTTTTGGTTGCAGCCATCATTGTTGCTTGGCAGGCCCGGGCTGGATTCTAACCCACCAGCTCAGGTATATATGGCTGGTGTCTTAGCCGCTTGAGCCACAGGCGCCAAGCCATTATCAGAGATCTTTAGGGAAAATTCTTTCCAACTTGTATGTTTATTGTAATACAATCATATCCTGTAATCCTGTGTCATACTCTACACAGTGAATCCTTCAGTTGTGAAGTCAATGTATCAGGCAGTCAGGGAGAAGACCTTTCATAATTCCAACTCAGCAGAGCTGCTGGCATTTGAAACTGAGGACAAGTTTTATTTGGCCTATCTTGTTAAATAAGGCCTTCCTAATAATATTAAACGTCTGATGAATTGGGGGGTTTTCACCTGTTCCAGCCTTAGTTTCCGGCTCTGCCTGGTTTCTTTCCTTCCTCTGAGAATGTTTCAGATGCCCCATTTTACTTCAGAGGCTCCGGAAGCCCTAGTGTCTTCTGGTGGAAGAGACTGTGTCTTATTGAAGTTGGGAAAGATATAATGTTAACTGCACTTATTGATTCATTGTTCATATTTCAGCTCAGTCAGGGATTTGGCAGCTACTGTAAAGTTTTCCAGCCCAACCCACATTCCTTGTTTTAACCCGTATCCCTTTTATTTGCCTTCCTATGTTGTCAAGGTGGGAATGTGGAAAGTGACCTTTCCTAGACTCCTTGGCAGCTATGATACAGGCATGTGACCTAGTATCCTTCCCCATCAAACGCCCCCTGGCCCCAGTGTGACTGGGTAGAGAAGTGAACTACAGAATGGCCCTTGTGTGGAATTGGGCCTTCCCGGCAGCACAGTGGCAGAGGGGTGTTGGGTTCCCCCCGTCAAGTCAGTCGGCAGGCAGAGGAAGAGGTAGTGTTTTCACTACAATAGTAGCCGGGCATTTTTCTGGTTTCACTGGAGTGGCTGTATGCACATTCATGCCGAGGTAGCTGATCCTCCTGGAGATTCTGCAGCTGGCAGATAGACCTCAATAAATCCTTTTTGGCCCAAGCTAAGTGAAGTTGACCCCGTGGTCTGTAGGTAAGGACTCGGACCCTTACCAGTGGTTACTGCAATCAGGCAATTGCACTATAAGTGTTATTGTTACTGGATTTTTGATACTGAATTTCCAGGCTCTTGGTCTCGGCGGTTCGAAGAATGAAGCGACAGACCACAGGATAGGTTTTATTCAATAGGTATAAGTGTTACAGCTCTTATAACAAGCCAAACCTCCTTGTAGAGTAGAATTAGCAGTAAGATAGGTTTTATAATATGAGTGTTACAGCTCTTATAAAGGAGCAAACCTCCTTGCAAGTGTTTATAGCTCTTACAAAGGGGCGAACCCCCTTGTGAGTGTTTAGAGCTCTTATAAAGGGGCAAATCTCATAGAGCAGCATACAAGTGTTACAGAGCCAGCCCTCTTTGCTCTTCTCCTGAGATCTGCCCAAATCTGTGCTCAGGGTCTCTGGCTTATATAGGGGCAGTTGTCCAATGAGCTTTTGGGGCTTGAAAATAGACTAATTGTGAATAGGTTTTGAAAACGGACCAATCAGGGATGCACTGGAGGAATCGCCAGAAGTCCACGTGAGGAGACAGCACAGCGCCAGTGTCCTTCCCCACACGTGTTCCGTTCTTTTGGCTACTGGAGCCTCTGCTGGGGGAGGGAAGCTCCCCCTTTTGCTCCAGCCTGCTGGTTTCTGTGCCCGCTGCCACCAGGGCAGAGCCAGCAGGTCCTCTAGCGCCGCTCTACTGGAGCCTTTGGTGGGGGAGGGAAGCTCCCATCTGCTTGCTCCAATCTGCTGGTTCCTCTGCCGGCTGCTGCCACCAAGACAGAGGTGGCAGGTCCCCAAGCCCCGCTTGGCTGAGCTGGCTGGGGCGCCACTTTTCCAGTATCATTATCTCTCCTTGTGAATTACAAGACTTTTATTCATTGCAAAGAATTTCAGGCATCAATGACAAAAGAGAAGAGAGGATGGAAGGGTCAGGCTAAGGAGTCTCTGCCATAGTAACAGTTACTCTCCTGAGGTCAATTCTGCTGGATTTAATTTGGTACTTTTGGGCGAGAAGTAGAAAACAATTGGGACCCTATGAGGCTGCCCTTCACCAGGGAAATGATCCCCCCCCCCCCGCCAGTTCTTTTCCTAGGAAGGATGGGCTTTTATGGTTTTTTGTTTTTGCAGTTTTTGGCCAGGGCCGGGTTTGAACCTGCCACCTCCTGTATATGAGGCCGGCGCCCCACTCCTTTGAGCCACAGGTGCCTTTTTAAACAATTTGAAAACAAACGCATACTGGTACACCGTCTCCTTTTCTTTCAAGTTTTTGGCATTATCCCAGATTCCTAGTCACCGAAGTAAAATTATGGCTGTTGCCACTTAAAATTCAACTATTTTAATTAATTTACCACCAAATTTAGATGCAAAATAATCACTTATTTAAATATATTTTAAGTCCTACATTGTTTTTTCTTTTTTGAGACAGAATCTCATTATATAGCCCTTGGTAGAGTGCTGTGGTGTCACAGCTCATAGCCACCTCAAACTCTTGGGCTTCAGTGATTCTCTTGCCTCAGCCTCCTAGCAGAAATAATCTGCTATTGAGGCATTGTTCTCCATATACTGCCTTTCCTATTTTCCTTTCTTCTTCTACCGAACATGTAGAAGAACTCTTGAAGAATTCACAAATTCATCCACCCATGTTTTTATACTTCTACTCTATGAGTCCTTTCCTCCCTACTTGTAAGTAACGCACTGAATTGTTCTGTGCTTTTCATGTTAACATATATTTTATTGACTGTATACATCCTTCAGTAATGTGTTTCTTATCAGTTTCCTGTTGGTGGGTACTAATGCTCCCTAATTTTTCCTATTTCAAACAATACCGCAATTAAAGTTTCAAACATGGCTCGGCATCTATAGCTCAACCGGCTAAGGCGCCAGCCATGTACACCTAAGGTGGCGCGTTCGAATCCCCAGCCCAGACCCGCCAAACAACAATGACGGCTGCAACCAAAAAA
>NW_003852531.1:3242099-3266106 GCF_000181295.1 Otolemur garnettii | reverse complement strand
AAAAAAAAAAAAAAAAAAAAGTTTCAAACATGTTTCTTCGTGGCCAACAGCCAGAGTTCCCTCCAGCAGCTCTGGGCAATAGAAATATAACAGGACCACAATTTCAAGTCATGTATGTAATGTACACTTTTCTAGTAGTGACATTAAAATCTGTAAAAAGAAACTATTAAAAAAGAAGAAACTAGTGAAGTTAATTTTTACGGTATATTTTAACCCAATATACCATTTTCACATATAACCAATATAAAGATCAACACAGTATTTTACACTATTTCTTGGATGTAAAGCCTTCAGGTCTAATGTGTGTTTCTCAGTTTAAATACCCGCTTTTCAAGTGCTCAGGAATCACACAGGGATGGTGATACTGTGTTGGGCAGTGTACCTTTGCAGTATATACCCAGAGTGAGAGTGTTGGGCCACAGAGAGCGCCCACCTGCCCTGCTTTGATGTTGTAAGTGTGCTCTGCACAGCCACAGATGTCCCTGTCCTGACGTCCTTCCCAGGCTGCAGTGTGAGCTGCTCCTTATCTCTGGCAGCCTGCTGTGCACTTTACTTTTCTTCTGCAGGTTCCTGTCCGAGTGAGTTTGAATAAGTGATCAATGTTCACTGACCATTTGGATTGTTTTCTATAAACTGCTCATTCTGATCCCTTGTTTTCTCCACTGAGTTGTGTTTTCCTCCGTGTATTCTGCGTGTAGATCTTTGATGGCTGCAGTATCCGTAATATCCTACAAATGTCACCTTTCCAGCCAATGATTTGTCTTTTCACATTGTCAGTACTTTTATCATACGGAAGTTTTCAGATTTAATATGGTGATAGTCACTAATATTTGCCTTTATGAGTTTCTGCTTTTCCTGTTTTGGTTAAGAAATGATTCCTTGCTCCAAAGTCATAAAGACCCTTGCCTATTTTTTTCTTTAAACAATTTTAATGTTTTCCTTTTCACCCTTAGCTCCTTATTCCAGCTGAGATTTCCTTTGTATTAAGAAGGTAGAAATTTAATTTTGTGTTTTGCCACATGGCTTGCCAATTGTTCCAGAACCATTCATTGGAAAGTCAGTTACCACTACACTGATTTCTGATGCTATCGCTGTCCTTTACCCAGTTTTCTTTTTTTGGGGTAGAGACAGAGCCTCACTTTGCTGCCCTTGGTAGAGTGCTGTGGCATCACACAGCTCACAGCAACCTCCAACTCCTGGGCTTAAGCAATTCTCTTGCCTCAGCCTCCCAAGTAGCTGGGAATACAGATGCCTGCCACAGCACCTGGCTATTTTTTTGGTTGCAGTTGGCCGGGGTTGGCTTTGAACCCGCCATCCTCGGTATATGGGACTGGGCCCTACTCACTGAGCCACAGGTGCTGCCCCTTTTACCCAGTTTTCATGCCTGGAAATAGTTCTAGAGTCTCTATTCTGCTCTGGGTTTCTATCCCTGAGTCAATAGGATGCAGCCTAATTACTATTCTTTATAAAAAAAAAAGATTATAAAAATAACCTTAATTTCTGCTACAGTGAGACTCTTCTTAAACCTCATTATTCTTCAAAATTATCTTGGTCATTTTGGCCTTTTATTTATTTTTGAGACACAGTCTCACTCTGTTACCCAGGCTAGAGTGTTATGGTATCATGGCTCACAGTAACCTCAAACTCCTGGGCTCAAGTGATCCTCTTGCCTCAGCCTCCTGTGTAGCTGGGACTATAGGTGTCTGCCACAATGCCTAGCTAGTTTTTCTAAAGTAGAGACAGGGTCTTGCTCTTGTTCAGGCTGATCTTGAACTCCTGAGCTCAAACAATCCGCACACCTTTGTCTCCCAGGGTGCTAGGATTACAGGCATGAGCCACCACGCCTGACCCATTTTTGACCTTTTAAATTCCTTCTGAGTTCATGACCAGCTTGTCAAATTCCTAGAATCCTGTAGGGATTTTGATTGAAACAGCATTGACATTTGGATTAATTGGGAGGGAACTGTGGTTCTTCATAATACAGAGTCATCCCCTCGTGTAGTTCTCCATTGTCAACAAAGGTTTGAAATTTTGACTTTCCATTACTTCTTATGTCATTCAGTTTTATTGTTAGGATAAGTACCATTAAAAAATTCACACTATGTTTTCCTGTGTATCACTCTACTGTTGATTTTGGAAGTTGCCCCCTAATCTACCAATTTCGCTGCTGACCTCTCATTGTTCTAAATTTTGCCTTCGGGTCTCTGGATTTTCTGTTACTCCCCACAGTGTCTGCGAATAGAATAATGAGTACAAAGTTACAAAGTACCCCCATCTGTAGTTAGTTGCTCCTTTCTCTTGGTGCACTTTGCCTTGCAGGTGCCATTTCTCTGCCTGGAGTCCCTTATGCCCCCAGCTCCACTCCATCTTACCTAAATGCCACCGCCTATGTAACACTTCCCTAACTCAACCTTAGGAGAAATTATTTTTCACTCCTCTGAGCTTTGGGAATGTATACAGCTGATTCCTGACTCAGTGTTTTGACTTATGATTTCTTAACTTTATGATGAGCTTATCACGGTATTTAATGCATTTTCCACTGTTGTATTTTCGACTTAAGATGGGTTATCAGGATGTAACCTCACCGTAAGTTGAGAAGCATCCGTATACCCCCCGCCATGCACTGCAGGTAATGTACTGTGCACCAGGCTTTGTCTCCTTCGTTGGGGTGTGAGCAACGCTGGGGTTGGGGAGTGTGGAAAATTCATCTTTGCCTTGTCAATGACTAGCACAGCAGTGCCTGGCACACAGGCAGTGTCAGGAAAGGACTGCTGAGTGACCGAATGACAAAGCTGTATTTGAACTTCAGCTGCAGGAGCTGGAGGGCAGCTACTCAAATCCAGAGTTGAGTCCTCAACACTGTGAGTTCTGGTGTTTGACTTCGCCAGTTCATAAGATCCTCATGCCAGCCAAACTCAAAATTTTATTAATAAATTGGAAGCTCCTTTTACTACCTTACGCTGTGATATTGCCTTTACCTGGGAAACCAAACTAGCCACAGCCCAGTGTGAACCTCCCCAGGAGCCTGACAGCAAATACATCAGACAAGTACTTGTTAAGTATGGGATCAGCCTCTACCTCCATCCACTTAGCCAGCCCCTCCTAGCACTTGCACGTTTATTCAATATATTTTTGTAAGTCAGTTTTCTCTTTCTCTACAATGTATTTTAAAAGGCAACTTTATATCATTTTCAAGACATCTTAAACCAGTGTCTCTTGAGAAATAGAGTAAAAAGAAAAAAAGTTAAATTTTGCTTGCTAAAGGTGATGGGCCTTAGGCTTACTCTCTTCTTATTACAAATTAAGAAAAGTGGTAGTGATGGGTTAAAGACTAGTGTGAGCTCCTCTGAAGTGAGGTTTTCTCGCGGGACCCCTAGTGCAACTTGTGACCCCAAGTGAGAGTGTCTGCACAGGACTCGGTACATCCACCCCATCGGCACCACTGACAAATGCCGAGTTAGGCCTGTTTGGTTTTCTTACTGGGCACAAATCTTTTAAACCTGGTAAGATTAGTTATAAATAGCAACTTTTAAAATAAAAAAGGTCTACATGCATAGCACAAGTCTGAAGGGCCATCACCCAAATGTCATTTGCTCATTGCTGGAGGTCAGGTTTTTATTTTTTATGGTAAGTTTTAGATTTACTGAAAAGTCGCAAAGATGATGTGGCTTTGTAACCCCTGGCCCAGTTTCAATTTCCTCTAATTTAGCATCTTACATTACTGTGGTTCTTTTGTAAAACTAAGAAACCAATGCTGTGAACCCCAGCAAGGTCTGGCCTGGTCTGGGTGCTTGAGCACAGAAAGCCAATCTCTGAGGTCTCAAGGCTTCCCCTGGAGGAGAGAGCTTCACTGCGGCTGGTCAGCCAGGAGAGGGGAGATATTTCTCAAACCTGCCTCCCCAGTGGTGGGGGAGGCAAGGGCTTGAATAGTGTGCTGTGGAGGACGTGGCAGGCAGGCCTGGCTGTGGGGGCTCAAGCCCCAGGCCTGCAGGTGGGCTGATTCAAGAGTCAGGGATTGGTGGAGGATGGTGAGAGGCGGGGGTGGGATGGGGGCGGGAGATGCCCGTGCTAAGCTTGTTAGGTCAGTCTGGGGCTCTGCTAAGGGAGAGGGCCAGTTACTCCAGACTCTGCAGATTTCACCAGACTATCCATAAATGTCCTTTTTGTGCTCGGAGATCCCACACTGTATTTAGCTGGGAAGACTCCCTTTTTTCCTGATATGTGAGTTTCAGGCTTTTCCTTGCTTTTCATGGTGTTGATAGTTTTGAGGAATAATGCCTAGGTGTTTTGTCAAATGTCCCTTACTTTCAGCTTAATCTGATTTTTCTTCATGACTAGACTGTAGGTAAGTCCTTCCTTCTCCAGTTTCAGAAGGAAGCGTGCAGAGACAAGGCGCCCTTCTCTGGGCAGTGTGTCGGGGCCCCGGGCATCCAGGTGAATTGTCTGGGTGACGGCAACCTTCGGCACTCAAGGCAGCGCCAGGCAGGTTTCCCCACATTACATTTTCCCCTTCCATACTCTGTTCCAGCATTCTTCAACCTTTTCTATCTCACGGCACATTTGAATCTATAGTTAAACTTCCGCGGCACACTTAAATTATGTTGATCAAAAAGAAGAGTTAAAAAAGAATATACTTACTGTGCTTTGAACTTCTTTAATTATCCTCTCACAACACATAGTGTGCCGTGCTCATGGGTTGAAAACCCCTGCTCTGTTCTGTGGAAGTGAGTCTAAATTCAGCCAGCACTGAAGACAAGGTGAGGAGGGAGGAATTATATTTCACCTCCTGGGTCAGAGTTGGAGGAGTCCAGCTCATCAGCTGCTTTTAGATGAGATGTTTAGAGGCTATGCTTATTGTCTTGAGACCCCACAGGGCCTCACAGCGCTGGTGGGGCCCCTGGGGGTGTTCCTTGCCAACTGGTTCCTAATAATTGGCTCCACTATTCAGTTATATAGATGTCCTCTCCCCAAAAGTTGACAACTTTCCTGTTAATTCTGCAACTGTTAGTAATTGTAACAAGTAGAAGTAGTCCAACCACAGGTACTTGAAGTTCTCAACTAAAAAAACAAATTTTTTAAAAAAAATTCAGAAGCAAATACTTTTGTTTTTTTTTGAGACAGACCCTCAAGCTGTCCCCCTGGGTACAGTGCCATGGCATCACAGCTCACAGCAACCTCCGACTCCTGGGCTCAAGCGAGTCTCCTGCCTCTACCTCTCAAGTAGCTGGGACCACAGGCATCCGCCACAATGCCTATTTTTTGGTTGCAGCCATGATTGTTGTTTGGTGGGCCTGGGCTGGATTTGAACCCGCCACCTTAGGTGTATGTGGCTGGAACCTTAGCCACTTGAGCCACAAGTGCTGAGCCAGAGCAAATCCATTTTTAAAAAATTCAAAGTTTTAATGTTTTTTCTTTTTTTTTGGTTGTAGTTGTCGTTGTGTGGCAGGCCCGGGCTGGATTCCAACCTGCCAGCTCCAGGTGCTGAGCCAGTTTAATGTTTTTTCTTTCTTTCTTTCTTTTTTTGAGACAGAGCCTTCAGCTATCCCCCTGAGTAGAGTGCCATGGCATCACAGCTCACAGCAACCTCCAACTCCTGGGCTCAAGCGAGTCTCCTGCCTCTGCCTCCCAAATAGCTGGGACCACAGGCACCCGCCCAGCTATTTTTTGGTTGCAGCTGTCATTGTTTTGGTGCCCGGGCTGGATTCGAACCCACCACCTTAGGTGTATGTGGCTGGAGCCATAGCCACTTGAGCCACAGGTGCCCAGCCAGTTTAATGTTTTTTTCAATGAGCATTTAGAAAACTTTGCAAGTCTCACCATTCCAAAATTAAATTACACCTGACCTAATTAGAATTTACATACATGAAAGAGTACTGATCAGGATAGGCCAGAGTTTTCCTGGGTAACAACCTCCCAATTCCAGCGACTTAAACGTGCTATTCTGGGTCCTTGAATTTCTGTGTGAATTTTAGGATTAGCTTGTAAATTTCTATAAAGCAATTGACTTGTCTCGCTGAGCACTGCATTCATTAAAATGAATATGCTAGTTGGTATCTGGCATGACATTTTATTTAGATAGTTTTCCTATTAAGCAGTTAGAAAACTTAAAAGGACATGTTTATTTTGAACATCATATACAAATACAGGGTTTCAGGTTGTTTAAAGATTTTATTTCCAATAGATGGTTCCGCTTATGAATCATAAAAATCATCAAAATCATCGATGGGTGTGTTTTGGTTTCTAGGACGTAAAGCAGCTTCAATTTCCGAGTTACTGTCATCAGACTCACCCCAGAAGCCTGGAAGACAAAACCAGGTCGCCATTTAACATTCCTGTCCTTGGACAGAGTTTACAGAACAGTGCAGGAGGTCTGGCACTAACTGGAGTGCTGGTTTGCACAAGGCCTACCAGCGACACTGTGTGATGTGCCTGGCCAGACCCCCCAGGAAGGCGTGTTGGTACTGTACAAGCGCACATATTTTATGGTGTGTTCCTGGCACTATTATAGAAAACACTTGGCAGAATATGTCCTTTCCCCTTCTGTTGAACCCAGATCTCTACTCTAGGATGAGGACTTTAAATCAGGGTTAACTCAGAAGCAGTGTGCCCTGGGTGTCCTCTCAGCCCTGTCCCTCCACTTCAACTCCCTCCGCTCTTCACAAGAGCAAAGAGAAGAGAAAGACGTGAATCTGCCCTGAGACAGGACTTGGGTGCACATGGTTTATTTGGGAGGTGATTTCAGGAACCGTGATGCAGCAGGGAAGAGAAAAAGCCAGTGAAGGCCACGCTGACCTGAGGGGCTGGCAGTGGATGGGGTAGGGCACATCCTGCCAGGGACCCCCCCGAGAGACCACAGAACTCTCCTCAGATGGTCTCGGTGAAGAGGAAGGAAGTGAAGTTCCTGATTCACCAGTGTCCCTCTCCCAGTTGTTCTCAGCCCAGGGCATCAACTCCGTGGACTGTGAGCTGCCCTCTGAGGGCAGAGCATGACCCTGTATGCAGAGAAACACAGCTGCCTGATGCGAAAGGCTGCAGGTACAGCTGCGAATTGGAGCTGAGGTGACCTCCAGGTGGTCTGAGAGTGTGTGTGGGGGCCACAGACATCCTTGCCTACATACAGACTTCCCTCACTGTACCGGCATCCATGTGGCACAACCTGCCAGCTCTGTGCTGACTTACACACGACTCCATTTAATCCTAACGCCAAGCCTGGTAAGTGTTGCTGTCCCCATTTAACTGATGCTGAGAGAGGTTAAATGGCCACAAACACAGCATTAGTGGGTGGTCAACCTGGGAGTCCCACCCGTATCATCTGACCCCCAGTCTCCACCACAGCCTGCTGGGTGGGGGGCTTATGTAGGCAGAAGCAGAGAGAGCCCAAGCCTGGGGGGGGCTATGGCACAGTTTTGTGGTGGAAAGATGGTTACATTCTCCCTGTGAACTGGGCATGGAAGGGTGGATCAGAGCCCACTAGCTGATGAGAGGGGAAAGGAACTTCACACAAAAGGAATGGTGTGAGCAATGGTACAGCAGCATAGGTGTGGTGGATCTAGAGAAAGCTGATGTGACTAGACCCACGGCAGCAGATCCTGGGAGGATCAAACTGACCAGACCCTGAACGAAGGAAGTACAGGCTCTGTCCGGCAGGTAGCGGGGGAGGCACTGGCAGCTCCTAAGGAGGCAGGTAAGAAGGGTAAGTCAGGTTTTAGATATTGGTGGCCAGATGGTCAGGTCAGGGGCTGGGAGGATCTGGGCATGAGGAAACCAGTTAGAGTTACTCCAAGAGCCCTGTGAGGGTATAAGCCATGGGTACGTGGGGAGCACGGGCAGTGAAGATGGGGAGAGGGGCACTGGTGGGATACTGGTGCTGGTAGCAGTCAGACGTGAGGCCAGCACCCCTTGCACTTCATGCTTGCAAATGGTACTGCTCTGCTGTCATCCTGTGGTCCACGGTACCTGTGCAGCCTTGTCCCTCAGACCCCAGCTGCGAGGGGTGCGAGTACTGGCATAGCCATGCTTCAGGTCTCCCTCGAGAAACTGAGTATACATCACACACAACTTTCTCTTTAAAACATAAAAGGAAAATCTGGTGTCCAGTTATTTCTCTTACCTTTAGACTTTAAATGGGTCATTAGTTCCTTTTTGTTTTCATGCCTGTAAGATAAAGAAATAGCCTAAGTTCTGGAGGGAAAACAACCAGACCAGTATTTTTATAATAAACCCATTGGGAAAAAGCACTGATATTTACTGAAAGGCCAGAGCTTCACATGATGGTTTTACAAGCAAAAAAAAAAAATGTTGGGCCCTGCTATGCCTTGGTGGTCCATGTGTCCCCCTGGTCTGCCCTGGCTGCACCACCCTAGGTGTGCCAGGCACGCACTAGAAGAGATGGCATGGTGGCTGAGGCAGAGGACCCCTTGGACAGTCCTTGGAAAACACTCACATGTAAAGTTTTAGCTCTTTTAGGCAAGCTAAAAGTAAAATAGCTGAAGTAGGGAACTCAAGATGTTAGAATGCAAGGAGATGTTAGTAAAGTTAAATACTTCTCAGTTGAGCCAGTGGCAGCAGTACTAACAGTTTAACAAAGAAGTTCGACATAAACACGCAGGAGAGAAGAATGCAGGTGTCTGGTGCATTCACACTTAAGAGTCTGCAGATCCAATACACAGAAACGCGAGTGTCTACAGCCCCCAGGACCTACTGACTTGCTGAGGAAAGCAAGCATGATGAGCAAACTGGCTCTAGGGGATATAATTTCTCCATGTCTTTACAAAAGCTGCTGTAATTTTAATGAATTTTCAAGTCCCCTCTGAGAGCATCATTTGATTTTCTTAATTAGATTCTTTAAGGCTTGTCCTGAGCAGTCAAAGGAGGTACTAGGTAAGAAGCCTGCCTCGTGTGTGGCTCAGGATTTTGCTTCACACTGCGGCCAGCACAGCTCTTCTCTTGGCCTGGCCCGCTCCTCCGGGAGCAGGAAACCCTATGAATTGTCTTTTCCTTCTCTTTGGGCCAAGTCTGGTTTAACCTATGACTTAAAATCTGCCTTTTGCCTTACTTTACTTTTTTCCCCAGTGAACAAACCTCCACTAAGGTATAATTTTCCAGGCTAAATATCTGTCAGTATCTCCTTTATATTTGGTGACTGTGTCCTTATTGCTGTGGCCAAGTAGTGCCCATGGCCATTTCTCCAGAAGAGCAGAAGACCCCTATGAGCATCTGGAAGCTATCAACAAGTGACAGTGATGGAGCTGCCGGGAAGGCGAGCCTGTGTGAATCCATTTGTAGAGAGTGCCCACCTGTGCGCACACACACTCAGTGCAACTGTGGGTTGTATCCACTATTTCCCTTCTCTCGTTACCCGAGGACGCAGAGCTAGGTGCTGGGGAGAGGATTCTAAGAATGCTGTAGGGATGCAAACAGAGGTAGATTTGCCAGCCACGGTCCAAATATGAAGAGGTGGTGGGTGGTGAGATCAGTGGTGGCTGAAAGAATTGAGGTGGCAGGTGAGGGGGAGCTGTAGGACCCCTGAGGAAGCAGGTGTGTCTGCTGTGAAAGACAGAGAGGGCTGCCTAGGCCTGGATGAGGGACAGGATGTGGCAGGGTGGGGCAGCAGGGAGCCCCTGACACGGGAGCAGGGTATGGGGCAGGAAAGTTCGGGCCAGGTACCCTCAGTCCCAGGTCACATCTCTGAGCTCTAGAAATGTTATCTGGTGCCCACATGGTGGCTCTACGAAAGCACCTCAGGGTCAACACCGATCTATGACCAAACTCACCATCTTCCAGCATAGCCCTCTCCCAAAAAACCAAGCCTTTCCTCCTGTCTCAGCAAATGGCAAGCCTGACCTGCCGGTGCCTCCCAAGCCTCTTTCCACTCCTCTGCTCTCCACGCCTGGACAGCCCCTAGGTCCTGCCAAGTCTCCCTCCAATACTTCCCATGGTCCTCACCTTTCCCCTATGCATTGCCTATTTTTTTTTTTTTTTTAAATAGAGACAGAGTCTTGCTTTCTTGCCCAGGCTAGAGTGCAGTGCTGTCATCATAGCTCACTGCAGCCTCCATGGATCTCTTGGGCTCAAGGGATCCTCCTGCCTCAGCCTCCTGGGCAGCTGGGACTGTGGATGTGAGCTACCACAGCTGCCAAGAGTGAGTTTTTTGAAATGAAAATCTGATCACTTCACTTTCTTGCTTAAAACTCTTCAATACCTCTTCAAAAGCTACTTCGACACACTCAGAGAAGATTAGGCAGTTGGATTCCAAGCATACTGCATGGAGCGCAACCATTTACCTTTTGGCTACAGCACAAAAACAGCTGCAGACAATTTGTAAACTAACAAACATGGATGTATTCCAAACTTCACTTATGGACACTGACATTTGATTTCCACATAACTTTCAGGTGTCATGAAACTTTTTTCTTCTTTGACTTCTCCTCCCAACCATTTAAAAACGTAAAAGCCATTCTTAGCTTACGGGTTGTACAGACGCAGGTAGTGGGCTGGATTTGGCTCACAGGCCATAACTTGCCTGTGTAAAGAACTGCCAACTTGAGACCTGTGCAGCAAACTAAGGAGCCAGTTTTGCCTGCACGGTCTCTCAGGAGTGAGTCTTAGGGGCCTCATGGAGTAGACATAGAGGGTTTTTCTCAGTAGTTTACAATTAAACTAGAAGTCTCATTTCAAAATAAACCATTTTCAGGTAAGACATCACAGACTACTGGGTAAAAATTCAAATATAACCATGCTCCTCTGATTGCATTATAATGGAACAATTATCTCTGCAGATTTTCCAATAGGTTTGGTGACTTTTTCTCCCAACTATACCATGAACACCACACCCCATCAGGGAGATATTTAGCTGTCATCATCCCGCCGTCTTGGCTTCCCCACTATCTTCCCTCTGCCTGTTAAGCCATTTCAGTTTTGGATGCTCTTGTAATTGCTTGTAAATTCTTCTGCTGTTAATAAGCCAGATTGGAACAATTCTAATCAAAGTCAGTTTTGTTCTTGTCCTTGTTAAGCTTAAGATGTTAAAGTCGGCCAGGACTTTAGCAGAGCTGCCCTGGCACAGAGTAAATATAGAGAAGGTGAGGTTTGGAGACAAATGGAGAGACGACAGGACTGAGATGTGCGAAATGGCTATTCTTTATCTGTAATCATGATGACACAGCACACTATCAAAAATAGTAAAAATTATGTGTGTTTGTTATTTTATGTGAGCAAAAGGTCACCATATCTAGAAATGGTCTACACAGTCAACATAAATACAAAATTTCCATGGCAAGGATTACCAAGCATTAAGCTTTGCTTTGTAGAGCCAGCAAGTAGAGACAAAAATGAAAAACATAATTAGAGCAAAGAATTTATGGATTATTAATCCAGAGTGTTCACCATGTGGGTGGTTGAGTCCAAAGAGGTTAAGAGATGTGCCCTAAGACACACAGAGCAAGCTGGTGGCTGGTGGAGGGGAAGTGGAAGACAGTGCTTTTCCTGGGACACTGACCCTGATCAGACTCACACGCTGCAAACACCCATCTCTACAGGCCCAAGAGGCAGTAATAGCACAGCAGGGGGAACCATGTCAGCAGTGTGTGACGGTTGTGTGAGCTGCTTTCAGGAGCTGAGTCAGTGTCAGCTTTAGGGCCAGCAGACTCAGCTTCCAATGCTCACCTCTGCTCCCTGTGTGGTCTTGGGCAGTGGTTTTCTTGTCTGTGAACAGGGACTGTAATGCCTTCCTGGAGGTGTTGTGATACACTTAGGGATAACCCCGTGTGGGAGCTGCACACAGCGGCCTTCAGTCAGTGCTGGTGCTGTACTGTCATGTGCTTGGTTTTGGGATGTGCAGTCCTGAGTTCTCAGCGGAGGTGGTGAGTACTCAGGTACAGGAGCCAAGGTGAGGTTTGGAGACAAATGGAGAGAAGACAGGACTGAGATGGGTGCAATGCCCTTCTTGACAAGCCCGATGGCTGGAAGAGATGAGGAAGCTGCCAAGGGCAGGGCAGAGCATCTCGCCTGCAGTTTGTTCATCCGGCCATTTGTCCGTCTACCCACCGACCCACCCACTATCCACCCTCTCAGCAAATACAGTGATATGTCAATGGTGACAGTATGCATCAGGATCCATGCTATGACTGTGGCAGAGAACAAGACAGACTCTTTGCCCTTGAGGAGCTCACATCGTTTTGGGGAAACTGACACAAAAATAGTAACTGTGACAGGGGCTAAAAAGGGCAACTAGAGGCTGGCTGAGAACTGATGGCAGCGAGACTGGGTGTTCCAGACTCCCAATATGTTCCAGGAGCCAGAATACTCTTGTCAAGGTCAGGGCCATGAGCCAGACTCTTTCACAGAAGATAAAACAGCCACCAGGAAAGGACCCCAATAAGGCTCTCTGTAAGCATGCTCACCCAGATTCTGCTTCCTGAAAATAAGAGTAGAGTCCATAAGCTGAGAGGACAGAATCAAACTGGACCGCCAGAGTCTCCCTGGAAAACGTGTGTTAACACACACACACACTCTCTCTCATGCAGCTCAAGTACGTGATGCCACGCAGAGGTGAAGGCACTTGTGCAACTAGGTTTTATAAACACTGTAGTGAACAGCAGAGCTTTCTATACTAATGTTCACTTGCTCAGAAAGTTCAACAGGTATTCAGCACTGGGGATTAAGAAACTGCCCACCCCAAAGAGGAGCTGGTATTGGGCAGAGGGAGCGTACCAGCGAATGGTTCCTACCCCGACACTACAGGTGACAGCTGAAATAGCCATGGGGGCACAGCCAGATCCTCTGCTTAGGAAACTTTGAGAAGATTAAGCCCTGAAATATCTATAGGCATCAGTGGGCCAAGTGTGCGTAATCCCAGCCCTGTGAGATCACTTTAGATCAGCGATGCTCAACCTGTGGGTCACGACCCCTTTGTAACAATGAAAATACATCCTGCATATCAGATATTTACATTACAATTCATAACAGTAGCAAAATTACAGTTATGAAGTAGCAACAAAAATAATTTTATGGCTGGGGGTCACCACAACATGAGGAACGGTATTAAAGGGTCATGGCATGAGGAAGGTTGAGAACCACTGGCTTTAGACCAAGAGTTTAAGACCAGCCCAGGTAACATAGAAAGATCTTGTCTCTATAAAAAAATAAAAATAATTAGCTGGGCCTGGTGGTGTGCACCTGTAGTCCTTGCTAATTGGGAGGTTGAAGTGGGAGGATCACTTGAGCCCAAGAATTCGAGGTTACAGTGAGCTATGATTGTGCCACTGCATTCTAGCCTGGGCAACAGAGCAAGCCCCTGTCTCAAAACAAACAAACAAATATTTTAAAAAATAAATGAAAGGCCATCAATCCAGTAAAAGAGTAGGGCAGGAGTGCTCTAGCACACAGGCAGGAAATCAGGCAGGGGCATGAAATGCATGTTGCTGTGAGGGTGTGACACCCGGCTTGGTGCTGTCAAGAATGTTCGTGATATGGTGAAACTGCACATGCGCCCTGCGAACAAATACAAATAAAAATAATGCAAAAAAAAGGATCATTCATGAGCAGGAGGCCATAGGCCACCATGCAGGAAGCAGGCCAGGAGACCTGCAACAGCAGGGGTGGGTGGCAGATACTCATTCTTGCCTCTTACTGGGGAGGAGTTTGGAGAACAGAGCAGGGAAGGTCCTAATGTTACTAACACATTGACTTTCAACTTCATGGTAAATACCATTAAAAGAAAAAAAAATTCAGGGCAGCGCCTGTGGTTCAAAGGAGTAGGGCACAGGCCCCATATGCTGGAGGTGGTGGGTCCAAATCCAGCCCCGGCCAAAAACTGCAAAAAAAAAAAAAAAAAAAAAAGTCACATATTCAAGTTATGTCCTTGAGGCCTTATCAACTGAGTTTGGCAATGAGACTCTGAGGGCCCTGCCAAGTGCAGGCTATGGAATCAAGGATAGTGGGGAACAGCTCCCAGTGGGAAGTGTCCTTCCAGTTCTAAAGTCTTATCATAAGGCTGAAAAATCACTAAGTCATGAGAAGGCGTGGTCTCTAGACTGAATTTGAAAATTTTTAGTGTTTTTGACTATTAGCTAAAATCATTCATAACATTTCTCAAGTGGCATCATCAAGCTGGAATTTTCCTCAAAACAGACATATGTTTCAGAAAAATACAAGACAAAATATAATCCAGAAAAAAGCCCCCCAAACTCCCAATGACAGTGCCAACAAATATCTGTAAATGCTAAATTCATGTTTTAAGGTCCCGCTGGGCTGAGATGGTTTTAATTTGACAAAGTCTGAGCGCCCCCTGATGGCTCATTAGGGGTCCTACAGCAGATGCCATTTGCAGCTCCCTGGGGTCAACTTGTTAACTTCTTTCCTTTAAATAACCAAGCAAGTGATTGTTTCTATATGCTGTGTACAGAACAAAGTATGTGGGTTTATTATTACAAATGTGGAATATTGAGGATGCTGCCAATTCAGCAGAATTTAAGGAGAATGTAGATTTGTCAAGCCCATGACGGAGAAGGGTGCTTTTATATACGAACCTAAAGGACTCCCAGGAAAAACCCATTTTTATTTCACTGAGATTACTGGTTGCTTGTGATCTTTATGTATCCCGGGGAAAATGGGACAGTGACTAGACCAGAAGAGGTGGTGCCAGAGACTCAGGGCAGGCTGGCGCCCTCCGCTGGCTGCTCCTGTGGCTGCAGGTCTGGCATGGAATGCCACCCACGGTGGCCCTGCAAGGGTACAGTGGCTGGGTGACTTCTTTACCCCAGGCAATTATGTTGGAAACACATACCCTTTTTTTTTTCTTGTTAAACATTATCTTGATCCAACCAGTAAGCTGCAGTTACAACGCAGGAACCTGTGAGCTTAAGTTACAAGGCAGGCTGTTAAAATATATTCTCCATTGAATAAATGGATCTGGGAGAGTGCAACTGCTTCCTAGGGAAGGTAAAGCAAGACAATGTCTGCAGAGGAGAGGAAGCCCTGGCATGCACCCTGAACAAAAGGGAACAAGTGGTTTTTACTTGGAGAACGGATTCCTATTAGGACTCACTCCTTCGTACATTATGCCTTTCATCCCCACTCAACCACGAAATGATTTTGCTGAAGAAAATACAATGGTAGAAAAAGATTTACACTGAAAGAATCTTTAATAATAAACTGTTGCCAATCTGCCTACTTGCCCGTGATTTATAATACAATAAACATCAGATTCTATTACGACTCAGGGACTGAAGCTGCTGCTCTGGAAAACGGAATATGAAAGCACCTGGACCCCACCACCATCACCATGAAATGAGCATGTATAAATGTGCTAAGAGTATCTCTTTGCATCTTTTATAGCTTGTGTGTATTAATCTGTAACGCTTATTAAGAAAGTCATTGCTATGCAAAGCAGCACCCAATCCCTTTCTCTGGCTTTTCAACAGGAGTGCACTGTTTAGCCAATAGGACGGACCCTCTGGCCCTCATTCTGCATTCATCACAGGCAACATTTGCACAATGTATCTCTCAAAGGCGGCTGAAAAGAAGGCCTTAATACTCATGTAAACAACTGCAAACCAATTACTTAATGAATCAGGCCCACACATAATGAGGTGCAGACAAAGAGCTATAAATGCATTTTTGCACCCAAGCTGCTGCTTTAAAGTAAAATCCCTCAGCTGTAGTTTGGGCTTAACTAGCACATCATAATTATTGTCTCTAGGACATCAGAGGAAGCCATTTTTTTTAAGGTCCAGTGAGTTTTTTTTTTTTTCCCCCCGAGGTTGCTCATCAGCTCACTAACAAAATAGAGCAAAGAAGAATTTTTAAAAGTGCTACAGCAGCACTGAACTGTTATGTTTATTCTCAAGTACTGGGTTTCGAGACCACTTGTAAAAGCAATAAAGCATGAGGAGTGACTGCAGTAAGTGGGATCCTTAAATGTAAGCCTCTAAGAAATTTCAGTGAATCCAGGCACAAACAGCAAAACCAGAGCTCTCCAAAGCCCAGGGTGGCGTATTAACACCACCAAACCTAGCACAAGAACCAGACCATGACAAACAGCATGCCAAACCCATGTACTTGATGCCCAGACCTTTTCATCACTGGATTATTACCAAGTGTACAGAACCAAAGGTTCCTTGAAGACCTCTGTGGTGTTTTTTTTTTTTTTAAAGGAGATGATGAGATTATTTGTAATTTATCAGGAAATTAATTTTATGCAGAAACAATAGTAATAACAAAAGGCCTCTGCCTCAATTTGAAGGGGAAAAACATGTGGCTTAGTGAAATGTAAATATTTAGTGAGATACAGAAATATTTTTATAAAATGTGAAATTTATTAAGACTGAGAAATGTTCTACAAATTTCAGTTGCTTTCTGAATGCATTTAGAAGTTGCCCAAAGAACAAAGAAAGTTTAGGAAGAAGTGGGTTTTTCAGTGCCTCTAAAATATAATGGGGACAAATACTTCTAACAATCTTTAGAAACCAAAAAGATATATTATTTATCTAAATGGTAACATTAAACCCTGAAAACTATCTATAGAATTTATTGCCTTTTAAAATTTCTTGTAGAAGACCTAAAACTTGTATTTATATAATACTTTGACATCTGTCTCACTTATCTCTCACTTCTTTCAAAAATATGGATGAAAACACAGGCATTAAAAATACTAGTTTTGATAATTAAATTAGTATTTCCATAAAATTGAATTTGTCAAGTTTCTAAAAGCAAGAATTTTCAAAAGTCAATCTTATTTTATTATATTATAAGCCCTATAATGTTTTTATAAAATATAAATAAAACATAACTTTTTTAAATTTTAAAAATGCTACATTTTTGGATTATTTTATTTTATGGGACATTACCTATATGTGTATGTGTGTGTTGCATTAGAAATATAAAGTTCCTCTTTTAAAATTTCATTGAGGTAAGTAGTTAATTCACATGAAATGCAATCATCTAAAGGACACCTTTTAATAAGCAACGCTATTATGAAAGGAAGCTTGTTGTGCTAGTTTAAATGATATTTAGCCTAAGCCAAAGGGCAGATATTTTACCAGATGATTACTTAGACTCCCATCTATAAATCCTTTCTAAGTGACATGAAGCCACTGCATAATTATTATTTTAGGTTGATGACAAATGTAACACACTTGTCAGTGTTTAAACAACTTAAGAAACTTAAGAAATGCTACAATTTAACAAATGTGAAAAGATAAAATATGTTCTTTATGGAAAATATAGTATCAGAAAAGGAAAGAATTATCTAGTTTAAATACTTGGTAAAAAGATGACTATAAAAATGAGTATCTAGCAATTGCTAGTTTATATATCAGCCATCTGAGAAAGAAGAAACAGGCCACTTTATTTCTTTTAAGACCAATGTTTTCTCTCTGCCCTTTTCCTGACAAGCTCCATTGTGTGGTCTCTAAGCAGTCCTACTGCGAGCAGCTGTAGACGCTAATTTGTGGTTCACTGAGGTGTCAATTGAGTCTTCAACCAAGGAAACAACAGCTGCAAAACAATACTTGGCTCTGGTGCAAATATTTTCAGAGGTAGACTAAAGTTTCAACTGTTATTTTAGATAAACAAAAACCCAAACCATAACCCTCCAAGTCACAAAACAAAATCATATGCAGCCTGAGTTTATTCACTGTGCAGTGACATTTCTCGTCTTGTCTCTGCTATTCAGAAAGGCGTTTGTGACTTTACCTTGACAAAGGACTTCCTTCCCCATGTGAAAAACTAGCTTCCGAAGCGATTTTGTCAGTTGTCTTTGTCTTGAATGCACTGCTGCCAATATTCAAACCTGTAATGAGAGGCGTGTTAGCTGCCATGCAGCAATGAAACGAAATGAAGGAAGAAGCGGCCTCATGATAACTTTGATGAAACAAATGCCAAAAGAGAAAGATGCCGTTCAGGCTCCAGAAGGGATGGGAGCTTCTGAGGCAAGGAGAGAACTATTGGTAAAATACTGAAGGTGGGGGAGGGAGTGTCTTGAGATACTCAAACAGAAGGCCCCAAAAGTAGAAAATAAAATCATCCAAAGAGCTCAATTTTAAAAGGCCAAAACACACATGTAAACACATGAGTCTGTATTATGGCAAAAGGCTCTGGAAAATTCTCATTGTTATGAAACAAACCAGATCTCAGAAATAACTGACACCCTGCATGACAGTTACCCACCTCACCACCAGTAAGCCCCTCTGCCAAATCCTCTATTTTCCATCCCACAGAATCAAGGATGAATGAATGCACATCGAAACTATAAAGGCCACTCTTAACCAGCCTGCAAAGGCTGAGGGGGAGACACAACCCACCTCCTTCCCTGGACTCCCCACAATGCTCCCACCTGCAGGGGAATCCCTGATCTCTGCCTCCTGGGAGTTCTTGGCCTTGGATGTTTCTGCTACAGGTCTGCTGCTTAACTGTCCGTCACCTGAGATCACAGAGAATGCATGGGCATTTTTGCAAAAGGCATTTGCTGAGTTTTTAACTTGCCTGCCTGCATGTAACCTCTGCTGTAATGCAAATCTCTTAACAATGTGTCCATATTCAGCCCAAAGAGGGTCTCCATGTGCTTAACAGGACATGATCTTTTAAGACATGAAAACTAAGGTTAAGTGGCTTTCCTAGGCAACAGGTCTAGAGACAAAGGCCTAAAATTGCTAACTCTGAAAATAACTAAAACATGCACTTCTTCTTTACTAGTTAGATTTGGGGGTGGCTCTTTGAGTTGACTGCACATCCCCACCACTACCTGTAACAACGCTGTGAACTTTCCCTCCACTCTCCCAGCCCACTTTCTGCTTCTCTTTGGAGCTCAAGAGATCTCCCCAGTATCAGAGGGAGAATAAGAGTGAAAAGACAATGCATAGCCAAATGTAAAATGAGTCCCAGGGTAGTGTCTAACTATAATCACAGCAAACACCAGCAGAAGCACTTCCATGATTCTAATGCCAGAAAATCTGGGAACTTACAAAGCACACAGTGTAATTTTGCATATGGAGTGAGGGTATTGAATCTAGGGGTGCTCAACTATACAACCCACAGGCGTCATTTCACTTATGAGTAAATTAATAAAAATAAATTGATTATTTGTATGTTAATGGTACCATATTTTTGGATACACATCCACAGGATAACTTATGTCAAATTTACTCATTCTTGGTTTGGTGCCCATAGCTCAGCGGTTAGGGTACTGACTACATGCACCAGGGCTGGTGGGTTCGAACTGGACTGAGCCTGCTAAACAAATAAACAAGCAAACAAAAACAAACAGCCAGGTGTTGTGGTGGGTGCCTGTAGTCACAGCTACAAAGGAGGCTGAGGCAAGAGAATTGCTTGACCTCAAGAGCTGGAGGTTGCTGTGAGCTGTGACGCCATGGCACTCTACCAAGGGTGACATAGTGAGACTTTGTCTCAAAAAAAAAAACAAAAAACTATCCTTTCCATCTGTCAAATTAACTTATACTTACCGTATATTTACCAAAATATACTTAACATATATAGACTTGTGGAGTTGTCCTCTGAGCGATGTATACCTGCTAACCAGTTGTAATGCTCTAAGGCAGCGGTTCTCAACCTGTGGGTCAGGACCCACAGGAACTGTATTAGAGGGATGTGGCATTAGGAAGGTTGAGAACCATTGCTCTAAGGTATTGGTCCCTCAGGCCTCATTTGTAAAAGGCGGGGGTTGGGTAAATACCTTCTAAAATTCCGCTGGATTCTAATTCTGTGACTCAAATGTGAAGAAGGTGATGAAAAGCAAATAGTTAAAACTGTGTAAGTTTTATCTTTTCAAAGCGATGATGACTTCTATCAGGACAGAGAGTGCTTTACACCTCAATAAATGACAATGTCTTATGTTTGCAGAGTTCAAGTAACCACTACCACAATAGCTGGCTTTCCCCAGGGGTTTTTTGCTACTGGACACTGTGCTATGCATTTAACCTGCAGTAGCTCACTGAATCCTTGAAACCATCAAAATAACTGAATTCTGTAGCAACTGACCCTACAACTAAAATTATCCAGGAAATAGCTTTCTAAACACAGACAGGTAAGTCTAATGCACTTGAGTCTGTCTAGAGAAGACATCTTTGAGGTAATAGGGAAATCTGAATATCGACTGGGAAGAACATGATATTAGAAATCACTTTTCATTCTGATAGGTAAAATTATGGCACGGTGGTTATGTAAAAATAAGGAAGCCATTGATGTGTATTTGCTACAATATGAATCCATTTTACAGTCACAAAGGGGGTTAAGGTGACTTTAAAAAATGGCAAATCATTGGAAAATGATAAATGTATAAGACAGTATATTAAAAAAGAAAATTACAATTAAAACAAAAGTCTAGATTAAACTGACTATAAGCTTAACATTTAGCTTTCCTGGGATTTACGGTCTTTTCATTCAGAGAACTCAAAATCCCCCAACCTTCTGGTGAGGGAAGGTAGCCTAGCACAATGCTGCCAACTGGCTAATTAAGAGGATAATTAAGAGACTTGGGGAAGAGAAGGAAGCTGAGGCATCTCCTGTGCTGGTTAAGGGCCTGTGAGGGCCATTGCCATGCTGGTGCAGCCCGTACCCAGAATGAAGCCCTCTTCCCTTCCCTACTCACTCATTCTGATCTGGGGACAGCTTGCTACCAAGCAAACTCCCCAGATCTCCAAAGAATGACTCCCTTTCCCTGAACACAGACTGGCCACTCCCCTGGGCTCCTGCACACTGGCTTAGAGTGCTTTGTTTTTTATTTTATTTATTTATTTTATTTTTTTGAGACAGAGCCTCAAGCTATCCCCCTGGGTAGACTACTATGGCATCAAAGCTCACAGCAACCTCCAACTCTTGGGCTCAAGCAAGTCTCCTGCCTCTGCCTCCCAAGTAGCTGGGATCACAGGCGCTCGCCACAACGCCCGGCTATTTTTTGGCACGCCCGGCTGTTTTTTGGCTGCTGTTATTGTTTGGCGGGCCGGGCTGGATTTGAACCCGCCACCTTAGGTGTATGTGGCTGGTGCCTTAGCCACTTGAGCCACAGGTGCCAAGCCCTGGCTTAGAGTGCTGAATCTGCCCTTACTCACCTGATAGTTGGGATCCAGAAGCACTAGCCTTTTGAAATCTGTCTTCAGTTTGATTTGTATTATCCTGAAGGGTAGAATTCTTCAGTAACTGGTAGGCTTTTGTTTCTATAGATTTAAAAAAGCACAGAAAAGTACTGTATTTTCTATGGCCCAGCGAGAAGTTTCTTAAATTTTTCCGATAAGATTAATACTTTTCAAATGCATGCAAATATTCTTTTTCATTCTGAAAACAAAAACTAATTTTGTTAAACTCATGTTTTGAGACTGAAAGACAAGTTATATAAATTTATTTGAGGTGACTGAAGTCCAGCCATTCTTTTGAATGGATCCCTGGATAGGTTTAACATCATAGTAAAATAGTTTCTTATCCCTTTAGGCCTTACAGAAGCAGCTACAGGAAGAAACCAGATGAGACAGCACTAACTTCCCAGGTGGTCAGGTCACTTGAGTGAGCTCTCTGACGTGGCTCTGAGGCTCTCCCACTGGAGTGGGGGGCTCTGGGAGGGGCTGGGCGGTAAGGGGAGGTCAGCAAGGGCAGTGGCAGCAGGATGAGCTGAGAGGCTCACAGATGAGGAAATGTCACCAAGTTGATTTGTAGGAAGCAGCAGCAGCCTGGACCTGGCTCATGTTCACAGGCTGTCCTTGGACATGCAGGGCTTCTAATGGCATCTGCTGTAAACTAAACTGGGGAAGACTGCTGGGAAAATAGCAAAGAAAAATTACATAAAGAATCCAAGTGACACAGTCTTCCTCATTACTGTAAGTCTAGAGGGTACCTGGATGAAATGGTGGACAGAGAATTAGAGTTTTAGTGTTGACACAACAAAATAGCATCTGTGTTCACATCTTCAGTGTAGCCACAAAAGGATTGCTGCTGTCAGTAGCAGGGGCTGACAACTGGCAGCATTCCTGCTTTTATTGGTATAATGTAAGAACTTAACCCTGAGTCCCTTGTTATTGGATTATAACTACCACCACAGTGAAGAATAAAAATATAACATATCTTGCCCCAGTGAAACCAATCAAAGAAAATGAACATCATACTTTGGAATATTAGATGTTATATAACTAAAATACATGCAGATCAGGGATTCTGAATTCTGAAGATAATAAATTCTAAGGCAATACTTTATTTATTTATTTTTTGAGACAGACTCTCACTATGTCACCCTTGGTAGAGTGCTATGGCGTCACAGCTCACAGCAAACTCAAACTCTTGGGCTTAAGTAATTCTCTTGTCTCAGCCTCTCAAGTAGCTGGGACTATAGGTGCTCGCCACAATGCCTGGCTATTTTTAGGTTGTAGTTGTCATTGTTGTTTGGGAGGCCCGGGGATGGAATGGAACCCGTCAGCCCCAGTGTATGTGGCTGGCGCCCTAGCCGTTGAGCTACAGGTGCCAAGCCTAAGCCAATACTTTTAATGTTGCTGGACAGATACAGGGCATGTAGAAGGGAAAGTGCTGTTTCGTGTAACATGCAGAGATGTGTGAGTGAGCATGAACTGGGATGGAAAGTGTTCCTAGTGAGGTTGGCCCCACTGACCCAGGATGCCTCTGACAAGATGGTATGGGAACATCCTCCAGCTCATCCCAACATCCATGTTTCTCCGGATGTGCTGTAAGGTAATTTTGAGAGAAGGAATATAATAACAAAATCAAAGACAGAGTGTGAAAGTAAAGAATCACTATAGAAGAAGTGAAAATGCCCTGTTTTTAGTTTATAGAAATCAATCAGAACGTTTTCCAGGAGGCCAGGAGCAGCGACTCACACCACGCCATACTCTGATCACTCTGGGAAGCTGAAGCGGGTGGATTGCTTGAGTTCATGAGTTTGAGACCAGCCTGAGCTAGAGTGAGACTTCGTCTCTAAAAAATAAGCATCGTGGTGGGTGCCTGTAGCTCCAGCTACTCTAGTGGCTGAGGCAAGAGGATCACTTTAGCCCAAGAGTTTGGAGTTACTATGAGCTATGATGCCATGGCACTCTACCAGGAGCAAGAAAGTGAGATTCTGTTTCAAAACAAAAAAGCAAAAACACGTTTTTTAGCTTTTAGAATACAAGTCCAGAGCTTCATGATTATATGCTATTTCTGCATTCAATTAAACTTACTTGACTAAAGAAAACATAGCAAAGACAAAAACTAAAAAAGAAGAACAAAACAGCAGCTTCTTGATAAACAAAGGCTCCTGGCTCCTGGTGGCTAGAGCTGGGGTTTGTAGTTCCTCTTGACATTACCTTAAGGTAAATCCTTTGACTCCACGGAGAAAGCTCTCCTGCTTTTTCAGAAACCAAGAAAACATGTGTCATTGACTTCTAAAGAGGGGATTTTTGTGAGGAACACTGAGCTAGTAGATAATTTTAGATTTTGGGGATTATACATTCTGCTCAAATATAGGACGGAACTGATACTATTGCTGGTCTGAGTTAACCAACAAGGGAGAGAATTACCAATGTGAAGTGAATTGACTTTTAGCAACAAGGGACAATTTTAATACTCTGAAAAAAATGAGCCTTTTCCATGTTCTACCATTTTCTATCCTGGTCTCCCTCCCTTCCTTCTCAGTGAACTTGGGCTCTGTAATGGGCTTTCCCTTCAAGACCCTGAGTCTGCTTTCAGCTGATTGAAAGTCGTAGAGATGGCTCACTCTCCAACCCCATTCAGTCAGAGACCAATCCCTTTCCAACCACTCCTTCTGAGGCTCTTCTCTAAGCAGAAAGTCACTGAAACCCACTGGAAAAATTTTATCTGGGTATCAGCTGCCCTGGCCTCAGTAACAAAGGACTAGTTAAACAGGGCTGAGGACTGCTGGCACAACGCTTACCCCCAACCCCAGTGTGAGCTTCCTTTAATGGTTTAAGGGCAAAGTGAAATTTACAAGTCTTTTTTTTTTTTTTTTTTTTTTGAGACAGACACTTTGTTGCCTTTGGTAGAGTGCCGTGGTATC
>NW_003852531.1:3240375-3241940 GCF_000181295.1 Otolemur garnettii | reverse complement strand
TATTGTTGTTTGGCGGGCCTGGGCTGGATTCGAACCCGCCACCTTAGGTGTATGTGGCTGGCGCCTTAGCCGCTTGAGCCACAGGCGCCAAGCCAAGGTATTAAGTCTTAAGTGCATTCACTTGGAGTGACACAACTGAGGCAGGACCAGAGACATCAAACAAGCCAGGGAGGGCAGAGCTGCCAGGACTGTGGCGTCTGACAGCAGGATATCTGTATCAAGAATCAGATGCATTAGAACTGGAGTTGTTCTCCCCATGGCACTTGTTACACTCTTATTTTAGTTGAATTGCTGCACAAAACAACAGATGAAGGACTGTGAAATGACCCACGTAGGAAAAATCAGTTAATAAGATTTGGTTAAAAAAAAAAAAAAGAAAAAAAGGTCGGGGAGGTTAAAGGAAACACAGCCTGCCGAGAAACTAGGCTAGAGACAGGAGGGAGGGTTCAAGGACACAGATACTGAAAACAGACTGGACAGGGTGGGGACTGTGGACGCAGATGCCTCTGGGACAAAGTATGTACCACAGATAAGTGACTCTTGACCAGGTGGACGCCTTGGACAGAGCCAGCCTTGGGGCAGGATAGAAAGCACATGCCATGTCCATAGCAGACAAGTGTTCCTTGGATGCAGCCAACTGTTGCCAGATGGGAAAGTAGGCCTACTCTTGTAAGACTGCTGCCTTTGCTTTCTGTCTTTCTTTGGCCACTGCACTGTCCAAACAGGACATATGTGTAATCTTGAAACCAGACAGTAGTGAGCAATTTTTTGTGTTCATTGGAAGTGGCACAAAAACATAGGGAAACCTGCAGCCAAAGGATACGAGCTAGAAGTTAGGAAAAGATTTCTCTTTGAAAAGCTGGAGACCCAGGAACATGTCATCCAGGGAGGCTGCAAGAGCTACAGGAAGGTTTAAAATAGTTGTCTGTATCAGTGGACCCGGTTTCGGACTCTCTGGAGGGAAGAGAGCAAGTACTTTTTGCTAGGAGTTCTCAAATAATTCAAGCATCCTCCTGAAACAGCCAGGACTTGACCAGGATGCCAGTGTCAGGAAGCAAAAGGGTAAAGCTATGGGCATGAAGTTTATGGAAACTTAGGACCAGGTGTTCTTGAAAGGAAGACAGGCTCGGTGCCTGTGGCTCAAGTGGCTGAGGTGCCAGCCACATACACCTGAGCTGGCGGGTTCGAATCCAGCCCGGGCACACCAAACAACAATGAGGGCTGCAACCAAAAAATGGCTGGGCATTGTGGTGGGTGCCTGTGGTCCCAGCTACTCGGGAGCCTGAGGCAGGAGAATCGCTTGAGCCCGGGAGTTGGAGGTTGCCGTGAGCTGTGATGCCACAACACTCTACTCAGGGTGACAGCTTAAGGCTCTGTCTAAAAAAAAAAAAAAAGAAAGGAAGACAGATGATAAAGAATCAAGAAGTTAAAAGCTATACTGTGCTGCCTTGCAAATTCACAGTTCCTGTGAATGAACAAAGGAGCAAAACTAAAACTCTACAAGTTCAAGTTAGCCTGCTATAACCCATGCAGGCACAAGGTTCAAGTTAGCCCGCTATAAACCA
>NW_003852531.1:3231124-3238856 GCF_000181295.1 Otolemur garnettii | reverse complement strand
ATGTGAAATGAAATGTGGGAAAAGAATTTAGTTTTTTCAACTATAAGTTAACTGTAAGTCTGACAATCTGAGGACTAGGTGGTCATTTAGGCCTCACTTCCTAGCCTGACTTAATACTTCAGGGAGATACTTCCTCCCAGTAGTAAAGCTAAACTCTCAGAAAATACTGAGTAGTGAAAATGAATAGATAAAACAAATATTCTCAAGAATACAATTATTTTCAACTAGAATGTACTGGTACACACAGAAACAAATACACATGTATGCTGAAGCTTTTGGGTTCTGAATTTCTCAGTCAAGTATCTATTTATATACTCAAATCTGTGTGAAGATTTACATTAAAAATGTAGAAAATATCACAGTTTAAAACATAAAATAAGGCAAGGGGTTCCATCCCATGCAGTATCTAGCTCTAGGAGGTTAAATTCTAACCTTTTAATTCCAGACTGATGACATAATGAGACATAGGACATGCTTTGCCCTACTTTGTTACACAAGCTGCCCGAACCCAATCATCTATCTTTCTGCAAAGTGCTAAAAGGATCACTGAAACTGTATTTTTCTTTTCGATATGCATTTTGTGTCTAGAAAATAGAAACAACTAGAGAAAGAAAGTGAAAACGTGCTGGATAAAGGGAGGTAGGGAAGAGATGCTGAGGAGAGGAGAAAGAAAAAGCCTCAACTTCTTATCTTTTATTCTCTTTTATATGCAAATGTACACCTGCTATAACACTTCTAAATCTACAAATAAAAAGAAAAAGAAAATATCTGATGAACAAGTGCTTTTAACAACCCATTACAAGAGCCAGATAAACGGTGGTTCACCAGCCTTTAAGGGGTGTCTCGGAGGCAGGGAATCTGCCCATTGCTTTTGCAGAAATCTTCAATGAAAAAAAAGAAGAGTTGGGCAAGGAAAAGGAATAACAAAGGGAGATGCAAACAATACTATCACTACAGCTAGAAAAAAACAACCTTGAACTGACAAAGAACCGGGCATCTTCAAGTTAGGAAGGATAATTACTATTCCCATATGCTGTGTGCAGAAATTTAAAAATGGAATTTGAAAAATATTTTCTGCCCATTGCGCTTCCCAGTGCCATTACTTTTTATGTATTTCTATACCCATCTGAGTTTTTTTCACATTACACTAGATATGTTGCTGATACTGCACTCAGTCATTTTTGAAAAACAGAATAAAAATTGTGAACTATATTTCTTAAATTAACTGATAAGATAAATATTATCACTGTAAATCCAGAAATCATTTGTTTAGTAATCTGTTCAAATAAAAACAGGATATAGGTGCTTTTGTAATTCTGAAAATACAAAAAAGTCATCTAAAATAAAGGCAAGCAAGTCTGGCGGTGCCTGTAGCTCAGTGGATAGGGCGCTGGCCACAGGCACCAGGGCTGGTAGGTTCAAACCCAGCATGGGCCTGCTAAAACAAAAAAGTAGCTGGGTGTTGTGGTGGATGCCTGTAGTCCCAGCTACTCAGGAGGCTGAGGCAAGAGACTTGCTTGAGCCCAGGAGTTTGGGGTTGCTGTGAGCTGCCATGCCACAGCATTCTACTAAGGGCAACAAAGTCAGACTCTGCCTCAATTAAAAAAAAAAAAAGGTAAGTCTATGCAAATATGACACATACAGGTTTAGATCAATCACCAGAATCTTTTTTCATGTTCAGATTTCCTGTAACAAACTCCACTCTACCAGTAGATCTGGACCTGTAAATCCATTGTCAAGGTTGCTCTCTGCACGCTCAGGAAGAGGGCTGAGGCTTGAAAAAAGAAGGAGCTACCTGGGGCTGCTTCAGAAAACTGAGATAGTCTTAATTTCTATGGGGCAACTCAACAAATAAAGCTGAACATAAACACAAAGCTTGAAGTGGCCTTTAATAAATGTTCCAAAATGAACTGAAACAGTTTGCTGGTATCACTTCCCATATAAATTTATAACCACAGTGCTTGCCACTGAACAGTGTTCAATCTTGGGAGCTGAATTTTCAACTCTTGAACTTATGGAACCTTTGACTTTTCAAAGCTTAAACAATCTCGATCAGAAAGCTGTATTTTATTGGTCTAGTTAGTTTTTTAAAAAACAGTATTTGTATCAGTTTTAACTCAATGACTTATATACTGAGAAGAATCACAAATAATGTCTTAGGCCAGACACAGTAGCTCACACCTGTAATCCTAACACTCTGGGAGGCTGAGGGGAGGAATATCTGAGGTCTGGAGTTTTAAGACCAACTTAGCAAGAGTGAGACCCCTGTCTCTACAAAAGTAGGAAAATGAGCTGGGTGTGGTGATAGTGTCTATAGTCCCAGCTACTTGAGAAGCTGAGGCAGAAGGATTATTTGAGCCCAGGACTTTGAGCTTGCAGCAGTGAGCTATGATGACACCACTGCACTCTAGCCAGGGCAACAGAACAAGACTCTGTCCCAAAGGAAAAAACAAAAACACAACAAAAAAAATAGGATGTCTTTATCATTAAGTAGTAGGACTAAATAGTAGTACCAGGAATAATTATTGTATAAGATAAACTGCATGACAAAAATGTAAAATATGAAGAAAGCCCTGCTCACCCCCCATAGCTTCTTGCCCCTTCCAAATGAACCTCAGAGTGTGACTCTATTTGGGAAATAGGTTCCTTGTAGATGTGTTAGTTAAGGGTTTCAAGATGAACTCATTCTGCATTGTGTAATACTGTGGGCCCTAAATCCAATGGCTGGTATCCTTATAAGAAGAGCACACATGCAGATACAGAAAAGCAAGCAATGCAAAGATGGAGGAGAGACTGCAGTGAGGCCAGCACAAGTCAAGAGCCAGCAGAAACTGGGAAAGGCAAGGAGGAGTTTCCTCTAGAGCCTTCTGAGGAAGCACAACCCTGGTGACACCTTGATTCCAGACTTCCAGCATCCAGACTGTGGGAGAATAAGCCTCTGTTGTTTTGTGATACTTTGCTACAACAGCCCTAGGAAAATAATACAACCCAGACCCCTAATTTTAATATCTAAAGTCTGACCTTTTTTCTCTCAAGTTGAGTGTCCTGTGCAAAATAAGGGATGCTATACATGATCTACAAGAGCTAGCTCCTTTAACTCTGAGACCCCTACTCTGTAGTTCTCAAGCCTAAGAAGTCACCTGCATGTGTTATAAAACAGTTATGCCTGTATCCCCCATCCCCCGAGATTCTGATATAATTGGCCAAGGGTGTGGCTAGAGCATGGATCTATTTTAAATCTCCACATGAGATTCTACTGTACAACCACTGTGAAGAATTTCTCTCAGCACTTAGGAGTTTATTTCTTTGAATGCAGAAGCATCCAGTCAAAGAGAAAGGTGTTCCCTTGTATTCTTTCATGGTCATGTTAAATAAATATCACCACCCTGTAACGTGATAAGGATACATCACTACTGCAAACAGCAGGTCGCAGGCCCCATCGTAAAGACAGGGCAATGTGGGCAGCAATGGACCAACTGGGAGCGTATCGTGGTTTTTTTGGTTTTGCTCAAATTGGGGGTTCCCTGTCCCAGGCTCAGCTGGTAACACAATCCTTACTGATTCTTGTTTGGAAAGTACTTCAGGATAGAAGAGGTAAAGTATGCACATTCTTTTTTTTTTTTTTTTTTTTGAGACAGAGCCTCAAGCTGTCCCCCTGGGTAGAGTGCTCGTGGCATCACAGCTCACAGCAACCTCCCCAACACCTGGGCTCAAGCAAGTCTCCTGCCTCTGCCTCCTAAGTAGCTAGGACTACAGGCGCTTGCCACAACGCCTGGCTATTTTTTGGTTGCAGCCATCACTATTGTTTGGCGGGCCCGGGCTGGATTTGAACCCGCCAGCTCAGGTGTATGTGGCTGGCGCCTCAGCAGCTTAAGCCACAGGTGCTGAGCCAGCATGCACATTCTTAGTAAAGTCCCAGTACTGAAGGTGTTATGCCACTATACATTGGTGGCTCAAAGTTGTCATTGCAATATTTCTAGCCCTTTTATGAACTGATGTAAAACTCAAGCAATATTTTGGGAAGCGCTGCCCAGAACTCCAAGTGGCACCTTCTGCATCTTTGCTGACTTCCTGGAAAGATTCTCAGTGGATGCCTTGTTATGACCTTTGGTATTTCAGCTTGCCAAAGACTATCTGTAAGGAGCAACACAGTCAGGCAACCACTTTCAACACAGCTTGACCAAGAGAATTGGTGTCAAAAGAATGAGAGGCTGAATGGACATTCTTAGAGGCTTAATCCTCTTGAGATAAAAGCCGAGAGCCCTTTTCACATGGAGCTTAAGGAGACTGGTTTTGCCAGGATGGGCACGTGGGGTGGGAAAGTATTGGTGGAATGAATGGCTGAAAGAGATAGCATTCTGGCCTGAATCAATAAACAGTTAAAGAAATTCCTTAATATTCCCATTTTTATTTATTCACTTGACAAATTAAGTGCCCACTGTGCGCCAGATACTGTGTTAGGTACTAGATTTTTATGATATTTAACACAAGCTGCATCATTTGTTAAAACTAAAGGTTGCTTAACGCTGAAAATGAAGTTAGTGTGAATACAAATAAAATTACCAATGCAAAGAATTTCACTTTGGGGATATGTGTTCAAAGGGAGACTTTCTCTCAAAATCTAGATAAACATCACTTTCCGCATGGCTTATGTAACACTGAAACACTGACCTGAGTATCCTACCATTTAAACATGGTCTCAGAGGCTTGCTCCACTTTATTTAAAGGCCAAATCTCTTGGTAAAATCCATACTTGGAAATCACTGCCAGCAGCCCATCTCTCTAGGCCTGGCCCAAGAGAAAGGAAAGGTATGGCTTTGTTCATCATTGCCCTCAAAGCATCCAAGCAAAGCTCATCTTTTGTTGAGCTTCATAACAGAACTGTTATGAAGCCTGGAGATGATAGTACTTAGTGAGGGAAGGGATCTGGTATTTTACAGACCCTGGTATTCCAGTATTCAGCCCAAGTAAAGAGGTAATATACATGCAAATTATACTACAGAAATGTTTGATTTCTACTTGGCATATTTGGTGAGAAGTAGACAAAGAGAAGGGGTAGATCATGTTAACAACAACAGACTACACAGGCTGTGGAATGTGCATCCTCTGTGTGCTGGGGCACGTGTACAGAGGGTTTCTGGGTTATCAGCATGGAAAACTCACACGCTCCATACTGATGATTAATAAAGCAGATGCCTTCAAAGGGAGAGCAAACTCTTTAAGGAGGAACCCTTAGCCACAAAGACCTGTGTTTAGGGATAAAAAACAAATGAGAAAGGGAAATAAAGATAAGAGAATGTTAGCACATTTAATTCGACTATCATAGAGGAAGAATGACAGCCTCCTAGTTGTCAAAGCAATGTCACAAGTCCCAGCAATAAGAATTCCTTCCACTGTGCCCACTATCACTCTAGCACCCAGTATAGAATCTCACACCTAGAAGAAGACATTTAACTTGATTTTGCTGAAATGAAGAGCTAAGAAGTTGGGTTATTACTGAGCTACACTCTATAACACTCTATAATTAAGCTTGATAAAGGTTCTGCCTTGTGTGAAGTATTTAAAGAGATTACTGTGCCCTTCTCAGGTTCAAATGGCTAAAGGCGGCTCATCATTCTGAAAATGGTCTAACTTTAGAGCTTCCTACCCCAGCCTGCTGTGCCTGCCCTGGGTTCTACTTCAGCCTCCTTCTCTACTGTATCTCTTATGAGATGGCTATAAAGCAAATAAAGACGCAGGGAATCCATATCCAAGAAAAGCACTTCTGGACTGCTGAAAGTTAACTACTGTAGCCTTCTGTCAATCATAGGAACAGCTTCAATAAGTAGCTTTCAATCATAATATCTGGGTATAACTACACTAAAGTAACCCAAAGTCTCATTATAAAACAATCTTGTTGACATGGGAGCATTCGACAAAATGGAGTCACAGGAAAATGCTGAAGATAATTTTAGCATATTGAGAAAACTAGTTCCCCAATCAGACTCATTATTATTATTATTATTTTTGAGACCAAGCCTCAAGCTGTCCCCCTGGGTAGAGTGCTGTGGCATCACAGCTCACAGCAACCTCCAACTACTGGGCTCAAGTGTGTCTCCTGCCTTAGCCTCCCAAGTAGCTGGGACCACAGGTGCCCACCACGACACCTGGCTATTTTTTGGTTGCAGCCATCATTGTTGTTTTGGCGGCCCAGGCTGGATTCGAACCTGCCACCTTAAGTGTATGTGGCTGGCGCCTTAGCCACTTGAGCCACAGGTGCCAAGTCTAGACTCATTATTTTAAAAACTATTCCACACAAAAGTGTGTATATTTTACAAAGTATGTTCCACAGAACATTAATACTGTTGGTTATCAATTATTTGAAAGTTATTTGAAACTCTAGGTTTGTACTTCTAACAGTTCCTTTGCTGAAAATCTAAAAATTTTCAACATGCTCCTCTGTATTAAGCAAATTGCAGACGGAAAGAAAAGCATCACATAAGGTTTGCCCACAAAAATATGTATTTGTTGAAGTATTTTCTGGGTGGCACACTGCACAGAACACATTTTGGGAAATGCTGTGTCAGCACATCAACACTTGTGAAGCTGCACATTAGCTGTTGGTGGTCAGGTGCCCTGTGATGCTGTCCACCTTGAGCACCGATGGGCTCCTGGGCCCCACAAGCCCTCACAGGAGGAGCTGTCTGGGCTTTGATCACTCAGTCCCTAGGAGCTCCTTTATCGCTAGTTTGGGATTATTCTCTAAGGGTTTCCTTATAGGACCAGTTGGAAATTTTAATTGTCATGAACCTCTCCTCAAGATTCCTTTTTGATAATGTAAACATCCTTCTGGACTTGAATCATCAGTTGTGTTCTTCAATTGCAATTCCTTGCAAAAACTTAATGGTACTATGGGGAACATGGCCTCAACAAGCAGCACCATGCTTGTTGGGTGGGTCTTGGTCTCAAGTGGCTCCTGGAACTCAGGAAAGGTGAGCAGCTGCCATAACAATAGGCTGAGACATTCAGACACTATTCTGGGAACTTGTCCCAGCAGGACCCTGTGACACTGCGGTCCCACTTCCCCTGCTTTTTCTCCTTGAGTTTGCTTTGTGAGCTTCCTTATAATAGATGTCATTGGCTTGGAAATAATAAGGATTACGGGGGCCAGCACATAAGACCAACGATACTACTGATGCTTACATGGACACTATTATACATCACAAATACTACGTATAGAACAACTAGTATCTGCTTGGTACTTACACTCACATGACCTCATTTACACTTTAAGACAGTCCTGTCATGCAGCACATTTGCTCTGCTAATCCAGATGTTCAATAGAGAACAGTGCAAGGAGTGAAAAAGCTGATGCTGATGGCTGAGTCTCAAGCCCCTGCTCAACTCCTGCATCTCCTCACTCCCCAGGGCATAGCCTCTGGAATATTACCTGGCTTTGGAATATTCTAGAAGGAGTATAGCCAATACAAACATAACCAGCATACACTTGCACAAACAGGAAACCCCAATAGAACTGTTATAAAAGGGCAAGCAGACCCTATACAAATTATAACCTTGCCTTACTCAACCAAAACCCAAATCTCTGATTATGCCAAAGACACAAATATTTAATAAAGGGATGATGGTCAAGAACTCAGAAATTGGCTCAGCGCCTGTGGCTCAAGCGGCTAAGGCACCAGCCACATACACCTAAGGTGGTGGGTTCGAATCCCCAGCCCGGCCCGCCAAACAA
>NW_003852531.1:3228058-3230687 GCF_000181295.1 Otolemur garnettii | reverse complement strand
CCCCCCCCCCAATCCTGTCAACTATTTATAGTTTGGTAGCAGGTTTTTAGAATTAAATTTCTTTTAAAAATCTTTTTTTTTTTTTTAAGACAGTCTCACTTTGTTGCCCTTGGTAGAGTGCTGTAGCATCACAGCTCACAGCAAACTCCCACTCTTGGGCTGAAGCAATTCTCTTGCCTCAGCCTCCAAAGTAACTGGGATTACAGGTGCTCACCACAATGCCTGGCTATTTTTAGAGACAGAATCTCGTTCTTGCTCAGGTTGGTCTCAAACCTACGAGCTCAGAACACTCCTTCTGCCTTGGCCTCCCATGATGCTAGGATTATAGGAGCGAGCCATGCGACTGGCCTAATTTCTCTTCAAATCTTGATGGCAGATAGTCTTGATTACTTCTAAGCACAGTGCACTTCTTTCTGCTTGAAGAAAGATTTGAAACTCCAATACTTCCATTGTCAAGAAAGTTTATAAAATATAACATTTGCATTAATTTTGGGGAATGTTAGTTACTCCAGCAAGGGATGATTAGAAAGAATACTGAAAAGAGAATAAGTCATTTTCTGGTTTTTCTTCAATAAGCCTTCATAATACCGACAGAAATAAATTCAGAGGCCATTGGATACTTCTGTATTTTTAATGGGTACAAATAAACAGTTTGATAGAAGAAATAAAACCTAGTGTTTGATAGGTTGGTAGCATGACACAGTTTACAATAATCTATTGTATATTTCAAAATAGTTGGAAGAAAATAATTCAAATGTTTTAAAACATTAATAAAAGATAAATATTTAAGGTGATAGATATCCTGATTACACTGATTACCAAATGAAATCTTTAGAAAATATGATTGCATTAAATTAGATATACAATAATCTAATGTAAGATAATATTAGATACACAATAATCTGTATATAAGATAATATATACATCATGTACTCTGATAACAAGAATATCTATTATTATGTATCAAAATAAATTAAATTTAAAAAATTAAATGAAGGGAAGAAGCACCCAAATGACTTCTTAGCTATCCATAGCTGAGAGTTATCTACATTTCTATTAATAAAAATAATCAGCAGACAGTCATATCATCATTTTCTTAAAATGAAGAATAAAAGCACAATCAACATACTACTGGGAAAAAAATCTTTGGGGCTTGGTGCCTGTAGCTCAGTGGTTAGGGTGCAAGGCACATGCACTGGGGTTGGTAGGTTTGAACTTGGCTGGGCCTGCTAAACAACAATGACAATAGTAACAACAACAACAACAAAATACCCAGGTGTTGTGGTGGGCGCCTGTAGTCCCAGCTAGTTAAGAGGCTGAGACAAGAGAATTGCTTAAGCCCAAGAGTTTGAGGTTGCTGTGAGCTATGACGCCACAGCACTCTATCGAAGATGCCATAGTGAAACTCTGTCTCAAAAAAAAAAAATCAACAATAAAAAAAAGAAAAATTTTTAAAAAAGAAATAATCTCTTAAAATCTGCATTTTTGAGTGAAATATCAACTGATATAATATATACAATAATTGCTCTACAATAATAAACTCCTTCTCCACAACTAGAGTTCATCATAGAAACATGAATTTAAAAAATTAATCATCACATCATGAATTGTGTTGCCACAACAACAAGCCATTCTTTTCTGCTTATAAACAAAAACAAGAGTACCACATATGCAGATATATGCCTCAGTACCTTGGTGCAATGGTGCACTTAACTTGTATAAATGTTTAAAGTCACATCTTTGAATTTATAATGAAGCAGTACACCACTTTACAAAGTAGGATACTAGTAAATTTAGATGTATGACTAATAGAACTCTGTTTAGCATACTAAATGTTTTTCTATTGCTATGTTAAAACTAAAGAATATAACGGTATATCATTAGATTCTATTTAAATAAGCCTAATATATGTGTAGAAACCTTAATATGTCTTGATGGAAGCCTGATTGGTATAATTTTTAAATTATCAGGCTTGGTAACTGGGGTACAAACAAGCCTCCTGTCAGATGTACAAACAGCTGACACATTTTTCCCTGCTGTTATTTTAAGGATCCATGTTCAGTTACTATAGGAAAGAGAAGAGTAAAATCAGAAACATCCACAGTTTGCCACATAGTGACCAGGCATTCCTCTGGGAGATGGACATTTTCACACAGACACAGGCACAGAAAGGGTCAAGGATGCTGGCAGTGTAAACGTGTAACACCATGGTGAAAAATTCAATAGATATGATTATTTCCCACCGCAGCTTATGTTAATGTAAGTGTGCGTGTTCTGCCCTTATGATGAATCTCCTACTTTTCAGCATGTAGATAGCTGAACACTTGCTCTTAGCAGGGTCCACAAACCACTGACCTAGAGAGTTCTTAGTATATAATATAAGGCTGAATCCTCCCTTGAAACTCTTAGGCACCCAGAGCTTTACCTGTGATTGGGATCTTTGCAGAAATGTTTTTTTCCTTGCTCTTGTCTCCAAAGCCATTTGAAACTTCTAAAAATTGAACACATAATAATAAAAATGTCTTTCAACATTAACACACACACATTCAGGTTGCTTGATCCCAGAAAAAAAAGAAGAAAAGAAACAAAGTTGAACAGATCTTTGTTTGGGTTTTTTTTTTTTTTTTTT
>NW_003852531.1:3210489-3227721 GCF_000181295.1 Otolemur garnettii | reverse complement strand
GTTGGTTTCTTATCTGAAATAATTTCCTAAAAGGAAATCTATTCTAAAATTAAGGTATCTAGGCTCAGCACCTGTAGCACAGTGGTTATGGCGCCAGCCACATACACTGAGGGTGGTGGGTTCGAACCCGACCTGGACCAGCTAAATAATAATGACAAGTGCAACAAAAAATAGCCAGGCATTGTGGTAGGCACCTGTAGTGCAAGCTACTTGGGAGGCTGAGGCAAGAGAATTGCTTAAGCCCAAGAGTGTGAGGTTGCTGGTGAGCTGTGATGCCACAGCACTCTACCAAGGGTGACACAGTGAGACTCTGTCTCAAATGAATAAATAAAAAAAAATAAAACTGAGGTATCTCTATGTTGCTTTTATGCAAAATAATTTAGCCTGATATCTATCAAGTTCAGGTGGAACTTAAAACAAGTGAGCCTCAAATCCTGCACACATATACTGACCTGAGCAACTCACAGCTGTGTAAATACCATCAAAACCATTTACCGGTATGTCTTAGCAAATTCTAAAATAATCGTAATTTCTGGGTAATAAAAATAGGTTATTAAATTTTGGGGTCATAAATTCATTGATTATTTATTATTTGTTTAGATTTTGATAAAGTTCTAACTGAAAGACGTGTTTAAAATAAGTAAACTTTATTAAATGATATCAAAAAACTTCACAGTACTTTATGGAATCATTTTATTTATTTGTTTGCTTTTTTTGAGACAGTCTTACTCTGTCACCCTGAGTGCCATGGTGTCATCATAGCTTACAGCAGGGGTCCTCAAACTTTTTAAACAGGAGGCCAGTTCACTGTCCCTCAGATTGTTGGGGGCTGGACTGCGGGCCCGGGGACAAGTTGGCTGCTAAGCAGGACAGGCATCGGCGGCAAAAACACCTGGTGGGCCGGATAAATGTCCTAGGTGGGCCACATGTGGCCTGCGGGCTGTAGTTTGAGGACACCTGGCAGCAAACTCAAACTCTTGGGCTTGAGCAAGCCTCTTGCCTGTCTCCCATGTAGCTGGGACTATAGGCACCCTCCACTGCGCCAGCCACAACCCCTAGCTAGTTTTTTTTTTTCTCTACTTTTAGTAGAGATGAGTAAGGTCTTGCTCTTGCTCAGGCTGGTCTCTAACTCCTGAGCTCAAGCAATCCATCTGCCTTGGCCTCCCACATTGTTGGGATTACAGGTGTGAGCCACTGCATCTGGCCTAGGAATAATTTTAATAGAATCATCTTCATCTTCGTGGGATCAAAATTATCTATTTCCAAGTGATTTAGTTTTTTTTTTTTATTAGTCTTAACTTATAAACACACTTATTTTGCTAGAAATTCAATAGAACTACAGTCCTACAATTAGGTTTCCCATTCCTATTAGACTAAAGGAGAACATATATACTTACCAAAAATGGTATTTAACAAACAACATACCATGCTTATTAAAATCAGAGGTATTTTCTAGTCAGTGCTATTTTAAAGGTGTATCTTGAGAAAGTGGATGTCACACTGACATCTGAATGCCTTTTTTGCTGTAGACAGACTCTTTGGACAATAGTTACCTTGTTCCCTTGTAAGAACAATGTTGAGCCTCAGGGCAGGTTTGGCTTCCTGTATCTCACTGTTGTCATTCAGAATGGATGGCAAGCTGCAAGATGATTCATTACTGAGAACAGTGGACCTATCTTCACGTTCTTCTGTAAGGGCTTTTTTCAAAAGCGCCTACAGTGTTTCAAAAAGAATACAGGAAATAAAAACAAACTGTAGTCATATTCCCCTTGGTCACAAAAATCCTGCCTTCAAATATAATTTTAAGGTAAGCTTTATTTAGGATTTAATTTGCTTCCTGACATTTAACTGAAATTAAAATGCCATCAAGATAAAATAACATCTGGTTATTTTCTAGCATAATTTAATTATTTCCAATAATTTACCCTCATAAATAATATATTTTTTGAGGACTAAAGCTTTTGGAATGCAGAAGTGTTCTTCTCCTGTGGAGTATATATATGATGTGACTACTTGTGTTAATCTGTGCTGGTTTATTCTCCCTTTGATATATACAAAGTTAGACACCCAAACCTCCTCTTTGAAGGAAAAAGTTATTCTTTCATTGCATAGATCTTCTTTTCCAGGCATTTAAGACAAAGTTGGTTTGGACTGAGACAGAGATCTGGAAAAATGTGACCTTACAATGTCACCATTCTCCTGGAAATGACCCTGAACTTCCCTCAAATGGAAAGATTATAGAAAAATTTGTGGCTGAGGAAGATGCACTGACCAGGAAGATAACTTTTCTTATTCCAAATCCTGATCTTCCACCAAGGATAAGACAGTCTTCACTTTGCCTGTAAGTCTGCTGGGGAGCTGGGGAAACTCACAATAACCTGCCTATTTTTTCCCTCAAAGGGCAATAGATTGTCTTTCCTACATTACCCTATGTGTCCTGGGCAAGGAGAACGACACAGATTTTTATCACAGCTGACATGATAGGTAGAAAAAAAGTGGCAGTTCACAGGACCTGCATCATGTTTCTTAACTTCTAAACAGCACTTTTCCTTCCCAAATAAAATATGCTAGTAACAAGAGTTACACTTATAGTAGACAACCATGGCTCGCATCTTCCTGCTCCAGAGGGTACGTTTCTCTTTCACTTCCTACTGAGAAGTGGCGATTTGCCCAGGTAGTTAGAGAGGAAACCTTGGTAATGGTAGTGACCTTTTATTGCTATGTGACAGTGACAGTAAAACAGGACAGTGTTCAACCTGTAGGAAATGAACATGAAACATTACAAATTAACATGAAGAGCAGAATGATACAAAGCCTCTTGGGTCATCTTTAGTCTAAGATAGGGTGACCAGAGGTCCTGCTTCTGATGGGACAGTCCTGCTTTTCAACAATTTGTCCCATGTCCCGCGGCGTTTTTAAAAAGTCCCGATTTTTGGAGAGAATGCACAAACGGGTGGGAGAACAAGAAGGGAATATATGGTTTTCAGCTGCCATGTGGCTATTTCACCAGAATATGAGTTTTATATTATTTTTGTTAATTTTATAATGTTAAACTGTAACAATAACAAGTAATTGCTGAGAAGTGATTATCGAGAACTGCTTATCAAAGTTTGCATTGTTGTCAGGCCCTGCCCTGCCCCCCCCATCCCCCAGCCATGTTGACTCGCCTTACCGATGTTAAAATCTGGTCACCCTAGTCTATGAGCAAAGTGGTAATGATGTACTTATCCAGTGAACAAGAGGGAAAGAATAACCTTTCCTAACGTGGAAGAAATGAAGAAGCTGGGACAGGGAGCAGCAGAGCCTGGAAGATCTAGTCTTGTACGTCTGGCTTTCAAGGCAACTCTCTGGCACTGACATCAGTAGGACTGGCTGGCTTTCGGGACCCATGGCCTATCCGAAGAGGTGGAGTAGCTGATTTGGGGGAATTTAAGGAATTCTAATCTCCTTGGCCAAAGAACTTGATGTCAAGTTAGCCTTACAGCCAGTCCCTTTCTGTGGCCCAGCTCTAGTGACCAGGGGCTTTTCTCTAAACTAGACCCTAACTACTATACGGCAGTTGTGATAACTGTTGGGATGGCCTGCTCAGTACCCATTTCGGCAGACTAGAGAGGTATGGCCTAGGCCATGGTTGCTTCCTGTCACTAGCCACAACCCTGCTCCCATGCCAGCTGCCACTGTACTGCACGTGCTTCTAGAATTTGGCCAGGAAAAGTGGGGTGAAATGTAGATAGAACCTCCTTGCACTGCCATCTGTCAACTGTAAGTGGGCCCTCTGGACTGTCTGGAGGTGTTTCTACCCATCCTGACCTAGAGTGTGCTCAATAATCCTGGATGTATGAAAAGTATTTTAAACTATGAACCAAAAGAACTAGCTCAAATCCTGTAATGAAAAATATAATCTACTTTTTCTGAGATTTAAAATTATACCTTTTCAAAGAGCCTCAAATATGTATATCTACATTATATCATCTTAAGCAGTAGCTATAACTAAAAGTTTCTTGATATCACCTCATAATGGCCACTGTCTTAATAATACACATTTTTTTTTTTTTTGGAGACAGAGCCTTAAGCTATCCCTCTGGGTAGAGTGTTGTGGCATCACAGCTCACAGCAACCTCCAATTCCTGGACTCAAGCGAGTCTCCTGCCTCAGCCTCCCAAGTAGCTGGGACTACAGGCGCCCGCCACAACGCCCGGCCATGTTTTTGGTTGCAGCCATCATTGTTGTTTGGCGGGTCCAGGCTGGGGATTCGAACCCGCCACCTTAGATGTATGTGGCTGGCGCCTTAGCCACTTGAGCCACAGGCGCCGAGCCAATAATACACATTTTAATAAAATGGTTATAGTATTAATGTATACAACTATGATTTAATTAAAAAAAAAGAATCAAAAAAAGAATAAAATGGTTAAAGGAATAAAGTTTTCTATTTTTTTACTGTAGAATTTGCAGACAATGAAAAGATAGGTTTTTAGCAAATAACTGTTTAAATAATAAACAATTTTATCATTCCTTTCTCTCCTGGATGCTGTAACTGTTTTGGAATAGGAATGACTCCATTACTTCTCACTGGTCCTACAACAGTGACACAGTTGATCTCACTGTTTTACCTTTTCATATCAGACTCTCTTTTGCTTTAGCTGGGTTCCAATTGGGCTTCAAAAGTACACTGTGCCTGGCACGGTGGCTCACACCTATAATCCCAGCACTTTGGGAGGCTGAGGTGGGTGGATTGCCTGAGCAAACAAGTTTCAGACCAGCCTGAGTAAGAGCAAGACTCCATCTCTAAAAACAGCTGGGCATTGTGGTGGGGGCCAGTAGTCCCAGCTACTCAGGAGGCTGAGGCAAGAGAATTGCTTGAGCCCAAGAATTTGAGGTTGCTGTGAGCTATGATGCTATGGCACTCTACCAAGCGTGGCAAAGTGAGACTGTCTCAAAAACAACAACAACAAAACACTGAATAAAGTGCTATAATAATATTGAAAACAGAAGAGGAGGGGAGCCTGTAGCATCTATGGTCACAGTGGCCTTGATGGGAAGGCGTGGCCCACAGGTGGGCCAGGATGGGAAGGGCTGCAGGGCCTGTGGACTAACTCTGCCCCTTCCTGCCTCGACACCCTTCTGCCTCACTCAGCCTGCTCCCTTCAGTGACCTTTGCACATTTCAGCTTCCCATGTACCTATTGCCTGGACTCCCCCCTCAGCTGTCTGTTGGGCTCTCCAGCCTCTTGTCTGCCACATATGATATCTTCCTCTTCATCACAACAACAACAAAGTCACATATAAAGATGTTCCAATAAAAAAACAGTACTTGAGGGGCAGTGCCTGTGGCTCAAAAGAGTAGGGTGCCGGCCCCAAATGCCGGAGGTGGAGGGTTCAAACCCAGCCTTGGCCAAAAACTGCAAAAAAAAAAAAAAGAAAATACCTTAAACACCTTTCTGTTAAGTCCTGTATGCTTGGTAAGAATATTCCCACAGCTCTGATTCTGTTCTGGGCCCTCTTTCCAAGGTGAGGCAGGTAATGTGGTAGGCACACTGCATACCAGTTTAATTTACTTCATATCCAGATGCTACTACTTGGGACTACTTCCTAATAGACCCATTGTAGGTCGAAAATATCACAAGTCAAAATTGCATTCAATATATCATGGCTTAGCCTTGCCTACCTTAAACTGCTCATTAACTTAAGTTGGAAAAAATTATCCAAAACTAAGCATATTTTATAACAAAGTATTGAATACCTCACATAATTTATTGAATACTATCCTTGAAGTATGCTTTCCTCATCATCATAAAGTCAAAAAATCGTAAGTTGAACACTGTAAGTTGGGGCCTGCCTATAGTTTATCCCATTTATCTTCATTACTCAATTCTCATCTCCAGGATTTCTTACCTTTTTTTAATAGAAATGTCTGTAAAAGAACTAATCTTTTAAGATCATTCTATAGCTAATTTCTCAAAGATAAGTATTTCATGGATGGTCATATTACAATAGGAGAATGGTTGGCTTTATTCCACCGAACCACGGGGCCAACGAAGAGAGCAGCAGACACCTGTCCGTGGGCATCATCCGTGAAGGAATCCACCCTGCCAGTCCCTAACAGACAGGGAAAAATGATGAGCAAGAACCCGTGCAAAAGTCAGCTTCTGGCTCGGTGCCTGTAGTATAGTGGTTATGGCGCCAGCCACATATACCAAGAGTGGTGGGTTCGAACCCAGCCTGGGCCAGCTAAACAACGACAACCACAACAAAAAATAACTATGCGCTGTGGCGAGCACCTATAGTCCCAGCTACTTGGGAGGCTGAGGCAAGAGAATCCCTTAAGCCCAGGAGTTTGAGGTTGCTGTGAGCTGTGACACCACAGCACTCTACCCAGGAGGGAAAACTGGAAATTGTTTCACTGTTCTCTGCAGTCTGAAGCCTAAGTTAATAACAACAAAACAGTCTCTTACTTTTCAGCCTTCCCAGGAACCAAGAGAAAGAAAATGGAAATTAAAGGCCAGGGTGCACACTATTTGCATAATGACTGACATTGATACCTCCATGTTTCAGATCTTATGGCAGATAAATCATTCTTTGAATTATACTTAGTACTATTCCTAGAATTATTTGCTCAATTCTAGTAGATTCTTTTCTGAAAATTCAGCTTAAATATGGATCCTACTATGTTTAGGCCGTTGAGTTATCTAGGTTAACTCTTTTTTGTTGTTGAGACGGAGTTCTACTTTGTCATCCTTGGTAGCATGCTGTGGCATCATAGCTCACTGCAAACTCAAACTCTTGGGCTCAAGAGATCCTCTTGCCGCTCCTTCCCGTGTAGCTAGGACTACAGGAGCCCACCACAAAGTCTGGCTATTTTTCAGGGATGGGGTCTTGCTCTTGTCAGGCTGTTTTCAAATTCCTGAGCTCAAGTGATCCACCGACCTTGGTCTCCCAAAGTGCTGGGATTATAAGCATGAGCCACTGCACCTGGCCCCTATCTAGGCTAATTCTTACTTTATATCCAGAAACTCATCAATTGTGGTATTCAATGCATAAATATATGGAGATATTAATAGAAAAAATATTGTGTCCAAAACACTACTAAGAAAAATAAAAGGCAAAAATCAAACTGCTAATAATATTGCAACAAAATCTACAAATTTATACAAAAAAAGTTCTTGCAAGTCAATAAGAAAAAATATTACTAATCTAATACAGAAAGGAGCAAAGAACATGAATACAAATGGCTCACAAATAGTAAGGAAAAATTTGACCTCAGCTGTAATAAAAAGGTCAAATGAACAAAAAAAATTGAATGTAATTTTCACCTCTCAAATTGGTGCCAAAAAAAGTTGATAGTATCTAGTTTCATTAAGAACTCAGAGAGATGATATTTTTATCCATTACTGGTAACTCTGATGACCCTTCCAGAGTGAGATCTGGCAGTGCGTAGTAAAAGCCTGAAAGATGTACACACCTTTTGACCTAATAATTCTACATGTAGAAATTCATTCTAAGGAAATATTGTGGATATTTGTAAAAACTGAATTGCATAGACATTCTTTGAAACTTTTTTTTTCCTTGAGACGAAAGCCTCAAGCTTTCACAGCTCACAGCAACCTCCAACTTCTGGGCTCAAGCGATTCTCTTGCCTCCACCCCCCAAGTAGCTAGGACTGCAGGCGCCCGCCACAACCACCAGCTAGTTTTTGGTTGCAGCCTTCATTATTGTTTGGTGGGCCCAGGCTGGATTTGAACCTGCCAGCTCAGGTGTACGTGGCTGACGCCTTAGCCGCTTGAGCCACAGGTGCCAAGCCTGAAAGATTTTTACTAGAGACAAAATTAGAGACAACTTAAATGTTCAACAACAGACAACTGGTTAAAGAGACAGTGGACAGGATGTTGAAGAATAAAAAAGAAAGTTCACTATGCAACAAGTGGGGAAAAAACAAGATTATGTGTACAAACAATGCAGCCCATGTCTGTCAATATACTAGTCAAAACCATACAAACTGCAATATTAATAGGGTTATATATAAATAGTAAGATAATGTCTAGTTTTCTTTTCTTCTTTTTGTTTAACATTCCAAGGTTTTGTTCTGCTTGTATTCTAAAGAAAACATGCCAGCTTTAAAGGAATTTCATTTCTGCTATGGCTGGTACAAATTCAAAGAGAAAAGTGAAGGGTGGTGCCTGTGGTTCAAAGGAGTAGGGCGCTGGCCCCATATGCCAGACGTGGCGGGTTCAAACCCAGCCCCGGCCAAAAACTGCAGAAAGAAAAAAACTAAGAGAAAATGAATACAAAGCGTTTGATAAAATTAAGTCCCCTTCTATATAAAAACAAGTGCTACTAATACAGACACAGAAAATCAAGAGCATTTTAAAAAATCATGGATGTAACAGAGAATAATGTTTTCTCCTAATGCGCAGGTTTAACAGACTCTTCCTCAAGAACCTTCCTTTTAGATAATGGAAGTAATTTTTTAGTGTTTAAAGAGAAATGCAAGTATTATCACTCAAGTCATATCTATGTTAAAGGAAAAGGGATTTTATTTATGTAGTAAATAAAAGAAATGGGAAAATATTCATATGAGCCAGTAAATAAGTATTCAAGAGAACAAGAAAAATAGTTGATCGTTTAGGGAAAGGAATATTCCTGGTGAATAAAATTGGAGTGTGTATAGAGGGGACAGGACCTGACCTATTCTATGCATGTCATCAAGTTGCTCTACTGTGACAAAGTTCTCCTGGGTGGAAACAGATATCACTTGGGTGAAAAGGAATATTAAAGTACTTTGTATTTTAATGAAACACCCAACTCATTTTTTTTCACATAAAGTAATTACAAATTTTCCTGATTTAAAAGCGTGTAGCTCAATTATGTAATTGCCTAATAGGCTATGCAGGAGCTGCAGACCTTATCTGGTCTCAAGGGGACATAATTTGAGTTTCTGTGGCTTTGATGGTGTATTTACTCAAGAGAAGGGATTGACTCCAGCTGACAGCCCAGGGACCCACAGGTAAACATCATTTACATGTGGCTGTTTAATTAGCCATTTACCCAAGAGATCAAAGTAAATATTTCTGAGCTTCATTAGACTCTTATCCAAGTAATTTCTAGTAGAGCTTTCTTAAATTTTGAAAATCACTTAATTTCAAGATTTTATCTATAAGAGAAATACTGAACTCAGAAAATTTACTAAATGTGTATGATGTTTCAATACACAGGAAAAAAACTCAAAGACACTTTATTTTGCTAAACGTAAAAGGATGACAACTAAAACAAAACTGTTCTAGGACCCCAGAGGCATTTTGTCTTAAAGTTCACAAAGCTCGCCAGGCCCTGTCATTGCAGCACCCTGTCCTCTGGGGCTGGGCATTTCTTCAGTTACACCTAATCATTTGAGGAAACTGCCTGTTTATTTCCAGTTTAAGGGTAGACCTTGTTAATTTGTGGTTAATTTTTATAATCATCACTAAAATGAGATCATAATGATTTAAAAAGGAACAAAAACCTATTAGGGGCTTGGCATCTGTAGTTCAGTGGTTAGCGTGCCAGCCACATACACCTAGGCTGGTGGGTTTGAACCCGGCCCAGACCTGCTAAACAATAATGACAACTACAACAACAACAACAAAAATAGCTGGGCACTGTGGCAGGTGCCTATAGCCCCAGCTACTTGGAGCTGAGGTAAGAGAATCGCTTAAGTACAGGAGTTTGAGGTTGCTGTGAGCTGTGAAGCCAAGGCACACTACTAAGGGTGATCCAGTGAGACTCTATCTCAAAAAAACAACAAATAAACCCCTATTAGGGCAAGTAAAATATCATTTTATTTGATTCAATAATTATTAGTTAGACAGCCCCCTCCCCTGATTATTTAAAAGATTATTGAGTAGATTGGTTGGAACATATTTTCTAATATAAACAGTATCTTTAAAAATATATATGATTAGATAGCAAAGGACAGCCAACTAACACTTATTTCACCCTTGACATGGCTGAGATGTAATATACTTGCAGGGAACAAGCATGGAAAATGATCTTGCCACAAAATAGTGTTAAATAAAAGGGACAATAAAACCTGGAAACCATATCCTTCTTAGGATCTATAATAATCAGCAGAGATGAATAGACCTAAAAAACCCCACAGGTTTTATTTTTTATGAAGCACATGGTTTTAAAAGTCCACACAAATAATGTCATACCTGGAACAAAACAAACTGCTGTATATTGAGTTGCACATAATGCATGCAGTAAAACACAGATGCCAGGAAGGAGACGTAGGTTATTTTTAAAAAGGGGCATGAAATCTGTGAGCAGCACAGAAGGACAGGCTGTATACATATCTGTAATAAGTTTTCTTTCCTGTAAGGAAAAGAGGGAAGGAAGAGGGGTTGAAGGGGAGAAGAGGGAGAAGAGAGAAGGATGGGAAAAGGGAAAAAAGGTGGATGATAGAAGGAGAGAGAGGAAAGAGAGGGAAAGGGGGGGTAGGAAGAAAAGGGAGAGGAGAACGATGATGAGGGATCTGAACAGAGTCGGCGCAATGTGAACGTGTGAGAATCAGGTTGTGGGCACAGGAATGTTGGGCTCATCCAGTCACTGAACACACAAGCAGGTACGTCTGAAATGCTAAAAAAGGGTCCTTAGACTCTCTTTTAACTGGAGGATCAAGGAGAACAGGGACTTGAGGAGGACTGGTGATACTCTGAAGGCTGGTAGGGTGCTGCCAGCGGCTCTAGACAGCACAGCCACAAGGGTATGTTACTTCCAAATAAAGGTGGTGAGGCTTGACTTTGAGGGCGGCAGACATAGAATCCCTGAGTTATGTGCATGACGATAAATAATTTAAAAAATTTAGATAGAATTAAAGATAGAAAATCCTATATTATGTGTAAGGACGAAAAACATACTTTGAAATAAGACACATTCCCAAGACAGTCAACCTAGAAAAAGAAGGGCTGTCTCCCGGCATGTGGCTGTTCCAGGGAACAATGAAGACGTCAGTGCGTACTCTAAATCTGGACCTTTGGATCTTCCTGCCGTACTTTCCTTGCAAATTTGCTCCAACTGTTTCCACATTCTATTCAGCATCTTCAAACTCACCCTCAGTAACCAGGCTCCTTCATCAGGCTGTGGCAGACTCCCTCCTCTACCATCTCAGTTCCAACCAAACATGAAATTTCCACAGAATTCCTGCCATAGCCTAGCTCACAAAGCTCCAGGGGCTTTTCAAAATCTACTAAACACAACACAGTGTCCCTACTGGGGCCAGACCTGCACAACATGGCCCTCAACTACCTCATGGGGTTCTCCTCTCACTATCCTCAGCCTGGAGCCCACAGTTCAGGCACAAGGGCAGTTCCATCGCCTAAATATGTGGGGTTTCTAGTGTGTTCTCTGGCTCAAAACAGCCCTTCTTTGTCACCCCCATCCTCCTTCGCCATTCTCATCTTGTCAAAAGCCTATCTTTCCGGTGTCACTTCACACACCCCTGTACTCCCTCCATGGTGAAGTCGGCCCCTATTGCTTCTCCAGAGGCCTGGGCTCCCTTTCCCGAAGGTCTATGTTCTTTGCCATTTTCTTTTCTCTCTCGCTTCCTTTTCTTCTTTTTTTCCCTCCCTCCTTTCTCTTCTTCTTCCCTCCCTCCCTTCCTTTTTTTTTTGAGATAATCTCACTGAGTTGTCATCATAGCTCACAGCAACCTCAAACTCTTGGGCTCAAGTGATCCTCTTGCCTCAGCCTTCTGAGTAGTTGCAACTACAGGTACCCTCTACATTCCTGGCTAGTTTTCCTATTTTTACTAGAGATGGGGTCTTATTCATCCTGAGGCTGGTCTAGAACTCCTAAACTCAGGCAATCTACCCACCTCGGCCTCCTAGAGTGCTGGGATTACAGGTGTGAGCCACTGCACCCAGCCTTCTTCTCCATTTTCTTATTGCACTCATCCCACCACATCATACTCCAGAAGGGAAGGGCCAGTTTATTGATGTCTTTCCTGCCAATGAATCTGGGCTGGTATCTGTGCACAGTAAGGGATCAATATGTATTTGCTGAATTATGTGAATGACAGTACAGTATTGTTAAAGTATGGAGTAGAGACAGAAAACCTAAACATTATATGAAGCTTCTAAATTCCTTGGAAAATGCTATAGCAGATTATGTTTAATTAGGCAACCTCTAGGACCTAAATTAATATTATGTCAGGAGTTGGGATTCCTATACAAAACATCACACAAAAGGCCTGAGATCAGAAGGTTAAAAACAAACCCACCATTTACTACTTTTCTTATTATCATTTTTTCAAATATTTAAAATTATTCTTAAGAATGTAATTATTCCTCAAATGAATAACTTATGTATCTTGAAATATATATTTTTAAATCACTAACTTTGCCCTCTAGTCCATGTTTTTGACAGGAAAACTTCCGACAGATTAGCCACCTACCTCTTCTTTGAGAGAATTATCCTGTTCATTCAAGGTGGCAACATGATGACCCAGCTGTTCTTTCAATAAGCCTGAGTCTGGTACTTGTTCAGACCTATAACACAGAAGCAGGAAACACTACAGATTTGTAATACTTAAAGATTGGCACAGTAAAAGAAAAAATTATTTATTTTGATACAGGGTCTTGCTCTGTATCAGTGGTATAATCATAGTTCACAGCAGCCTCAAGCTCCTGGGCGTAAGCAATTCTCTTACCTCAGCCTCTTATGTAGCTGGGACTACAGGTACCTGCCATCACACTCCTAATTTTTGTAGAGATGGGGTCTTGCTATGCTGCCCAGACTGGTCTTGATGTCTTGGCCTCATATCCTCCCTCCTGGGCCTCCCAAAGTACTGGGATTACAGTTGTGGGCTACCAGGTCCATCCATTTCTCATGTTTTTAAAGGCCTTAGTCAATTTAGAAGACAGTTAATCCAGAAAAGTCTGGAACTTAACATATTCTGGACTAAGGGAATTTGAGTCCATGTATTTTTTTTTTTAACTTTAAAAAAGTTTGGGTTATGATTTCATCGCTAAGCAAACTTAGTTTTGCTACATACAGAGCTGCCTGGGGAGTAGCAAAATCCAGGTGCCTAGGACCACCCTACAGAGTACAGCTAGACTGGTCTGGGGTATGGCCTGGCCAGTGAGATTTTTTTTTAAGGCTCATAGCATTAGTCTAAAGTGCGGCCATGATTTCAGATCACTGCATAGATGGTCAGTCTCCCAAATGTTGTTAAGAGACATAGATTACATTTTCAGTCCAACAACAGTTTTTTTTTCCTGTTATACTCTTACTACGGTCTACTTATAAACAAAAAATTACAAATCAAAAAAATAAAAAAACCAAAAAAACACTAAAATACTGTTAGGAAAGAATTAGAAAGTAAGCCACCAATATTGCTGCCCAGACTGTGGTATTTATATACTAAGAGAAACCAGGTTTCTTTTCCATGTCTGGGGCAAAAAATGTATTAAGATCAGCCTGGATAGCTGGACATTGTGGTGGATGCCTGTAGTTCTAGCTACTTGGGAGGCTGAGGCAAGAGAATCACTTAAGCCCAAGAGTTTGAGATTGTTGTGAGCTGTGACGCCACAGCACCCTACCGAGGATGATGTAGTGAGACTCTATCTCTAAAAGCCAATAAACAAACAAAAAGATCAGCTTGGAACATCTTGTACCCGAAAGTAAGAAATCTCTCAAAAACCACTGAGTTATGTTAAAAGGACTTGGGAGAGTGGGTATCTTGAAGGAGCTCCCAAAGTTCAAAGTTGGGACAATCTGAACACCAAAAACAATAATGACTACATGACTGTAATTCACTATACACAGCAAATACATAAAAATCCACAAGTTCACTTAAAAACAAAGTAAAATTTTTTAAAATAATAAAATCCTGTGGATTCAGCCTTGAAAAGGAAGCAAATCCTGTCACATGCTAAAACAGAGACGAAGACATTATGCTAACTGAAGTAAGCCAGTTACAAAAATACAACTGTAGTCCGATTCCCCTTAGAGGACGTATCCAGAATAGTCCGATTCCTAGAGACAGAGAGTAGAATGGTTGTTGCCAGGGCCTGAGGTGAACCAGAAATGAGTTGTTTAATAGGGATAGAGCTTCAGTTTTATAAGATGAAAACATTCTGGAGATGTGTTACATCACAAAGTCAATATATTTAACACTAGTGAATTGTATAATTCAAAATTATTAAGACGGTTAATGTTATATTATTTACCACAATTAACGCAAACTAAAAAAAAAATTTTTTTTTAGGGCTGTTAGGGCAACAATCAATATTCTGAAAATTGGCAAATAAAGGTATAGAACCAATGGGCTGGTCATGCGTGGTGATGCACACCTTTAATTTTAGCACTCTGGGGGGTGGAGGTGGGAGGATTGCTTGAGCTCAGGAGTTTGAGACCAGCCTGAGTAAGAGCGAGAAGCTGTCTCTATTAAAAATAGAAAAACTAGACAGGTGTCACTGGCAGGTGCCTGCAGTCCCAACTTCTTGGGAGGCTGAGGCAAGAGGGTTGCTTGAGCCCAAGACTTTGAAGTTGCTGTGAGCTATGGTGCTATAGTACTTAACTCTGTACAGAGGGTAACAAAGTGAGACTCCAGCTCAAAAAAAAAAAGGTATAGAATCAAGCATTTATCTCACCTTTGTGGCAAAAACATACATTTCAGAGTTACCAATGAGTGATAAGGGAAAGTTCTTCCAATAAATGTAGAAGAAATGAACAAATTAGAAAAGTCACCATTGTGTAAATCCAAATTATGACATTATAGTTCTGTCAAACATTTATATTGGAGTCATTAATCTTCCAACATTTGAACCCACAGAACAGTCTTAATATCACTAAAATGGGAACTCCAGAGCATCACCTACTGTCTGAGGATATATAATAAGAAGTGCCTGTACCACCTGTGACAGCCTTCTGCCAAAATAACTCACCTGAACATAATCACATATTTAGAGCCAACCACCAGTTTACAGGTAATAAAGGGGAGAGAGGAACTACCATGAGCCTATAACCAGCCAAACTGAGTGTGAGAATTCTCCAGAACAAATGGTCCAATGAGGAAATTCCATTGTATTTCTTCAACACATCAGTAGTATGAGAAACAGAGAAAGGGAATGTTATAAAATGAAAAGAGAGTTAAGAAACAACGAATTGTAAATATATAGACCTTACTTGGATCATTATTCAAACAAAAAAAAATGTAAGGAGATAATTGAGGCAACTGACAAGGATTAGGTATTAAATTTAAAAATTTTGTTGATTTTTGTTAAGTGGGAACATACAGAGGATACCAAAAAGTGTTTACACATTTTAAGAGATGCTATCTATGTATTATTACCTTCTGAAGTTGTATTGAAGGTATCTAGATGTACCTTCCAGGTCAAGTGTACCTAGATGTGCTAAACACAATCTTTCTACCTGCAATTTTTGGGAATGACTAATTTTACTTCCAACAAGATCTCTCAAAATTTGTATACATTTTTTGGGTACCCCCAGTATTAATCCTTATATGTAAGAGATAAAATTGTGAGTGAAATGATATGTTGTTTGTTTTAAACTACTCAAGAAAAAAAGTGAGGGAAAGAGGTGAAACAAGACCGGAAAAATGTGGGCAGTTGGTGAATCTGAGTACACAGAGCTTTAAATGTTTAAAAAATTTTAAAATAAAGTTTTTAAAAGTGTACAATGTCTGACTTTTACATGCATAAAAATAATGGATGGATGGATGGATGAAAGGAAGGACGGACGGACCAATTAGCAAATATGGGAATGCAATAACATGCCATGGTAAAACCCTGTGTGGGCACATGGACGTTCACTGCAGGGTTCCTCTTACTTTTCTGTAGGAATTTCTGAAAAACTTCAGAATAAAATATTTGGAAAAACAAGTCAGTCTAGGCATAATGCAGAGTCTTCTTTAATAAATCTTAATTGTTATAACTTTTACCTGACCTAAACTTAGTTTTTTACTCAAGACTTGAATAAAATAGGACAAGTAGCTTCCAAAATAAGGCTTCTGACTGGTTTGATAGAAAGACTCTTCAACAACTTGCCTTTCTTGGTTACTACCATACCTCACTGATGTCATAAAACCACCCAATTTCTTTGTTCTGACACTAACAGCGGTAATATATTTGGTTTCTCAATAGCTTTCCCTACTATGAAAATGTACTGACCAGTCATCAGTAAATCTGAGTCCATTCAGCAGAGAAATTTCTTATAATAAGTAACTGAATTGTGTTTCTGGCTTGAAAGTAAGTTTAACCAGGATGAATTAAATTAGCTAAATAGTTGGGTCAATTAAATTATCAGAGAACAGCCCCCCTGGTGACTATAACACACGACTTTCTGTAGTGGCAAAGCCAAAGTGAGACACTGTTTAATAATATAATTAGCCAAGTGTAACTACCCTTTGGGTCTTGATATAAAAGAACTGGCTAAGGTTTCCTATAATTATTATACTCATTTCCCACAAAAGGATAAACGTGACTGACTGACTTGCATGAGGTCAAATAGCAAATGAGATACTGACAGAGGTTAGCATGTAGGATTTATGACTTCTAAAACAGCTGTGTCAACCCTTAAAGTTTGGTTTAAAGAAAGTGGGTTAAAGAAGGTTGGGTTGAAGAAAACCAAACTTCCTTACAGATTTATTTCAGGAAAGATTGGACAAGAAGTCCAAGAGCCATGACTATCCTCAAATGGAGTCTTGCCCATGGCTCTACATAAATAAATCAGAAGATCTGCAAAGTGGAACAAAGGATTAAAATGTTTTTCCTCTATTATCTACTTTACATTGGAAAGTTTGTAATTGGTGCCACGTAGAAAAAACAAAGTTTGATGTCAGCTAATTTATATCCTTCTTCAATTAAATGGTAATAAAAGAATATTCTTTAAATTCTAAACTTCATATACTTTAAATGGCTGCCAATTGGAATACTGCAATTTGAACAAATGTATCAGCATTTCCTAACTTTAAATGCAGATAAAGTAACAAATACCCTGAATTTTACTCTGAACATACGTAGAATAAAATAGAAGTTTTTACATAGTTTAATCTTAATAATATAAAGCTAACTCCAGTTTTCAGCATGTGTCTGAGAATACAACTGAAGAATCTGAAAGTGGTCACTAATAGGGATGAGTGTTGTACCTGCAAAAAAATAAATAAGGGGTAACCTCACAATTTTTTCATACAAGATAAAACTATTTATTAAGTAATCTTTCTTTTTTTTTTTTTTTT
>NW_003852531.1:3198985-3210246 GCF_000181295.1 Otolemur garnettii | reverse complement strand
GGTTGAGCTATAGGCGCCGAGCCAAGTAATCATTTTTTATGTTAAAATATTTTCCAGAAGACAATGAGCAAAATTTATTGTCAATTACACCCAATGATGTGAATTATATTTTAATAATTCATAATGGCGTAAAATAACATGGCTTCCACCTTTCATATGAAGGTTTTTGAACATTTAATCTTAGATAGAACATAAATCAACAATAATCACAGCACTGTTTTATTTCCCCCTTTAAGATGCTTCATTTTGTGAGGAAGAGATTCTGAGGAAATCAGAATCTTCTTATTAGAGCAGTGGTTCTCAACATTCCTAATGCTGCGAGCCTTTAATATAGTTCCTGTGGGTCGTGACCCACAGGTTGAGAATCACCATATGAGAGTATGCTGTGGGGCAGGTGTCCCATTTTACAGATCAGATTAAAAAGATAGATGTGACTGCCATGGTTTGGTCAGAGGCACAGACAGGGCTGCTGCCACACTAAACATGGCTCTATTTAGCAGGCCTAAAGGATTCTGAAACCCGTGAGCCTTTCTACCTTCAAGCATTTCAGAACCTGTTAGAGGAGCCTTTCCACCTCTCTGCCTGGCTTAGGATACTAGGACATCAAAGTTATTAGCTACTGAAGAATATGAGTAGATCATTCCCTCCAAAACTGTGTTTCTGGAATGGTTTATCAAATTAGCCAGGTGACTGCTTGGGTCCAGGGAAAGATTACAGAGTAGATGGGCAAATTTCACTTAGAGGAGTTCCCAACAAGAATTCCTGGATGTTGGGCTGGGAGCTAGGCTCATACCTGTAATCCTAACACTTTGGGAGGCTGAGGCAGGTCGTTTACTTGAGCTCAGGAGTTCAAGACCAGCCTAAACAAGAGCAAGGCTCTGTCTCTACTAAAAATAGAAAAAGTAGCTGGGTGTTGTGGCAGGTACCTGTAGTCCCAGCTACTCAGGAGGCTAAGGCAAAAATAGGATCACATGAGCCCAGGAGCATTTGAGGTTGCTGTGAGCTGTGATTACTTCAGGGTACTCTACCCAGAGTTATAAAAAAAGGAAAGAAGGAAGGAAAGGAAGGAGGGAAGGATGGAGGGAGGAGGAAGGAAGGATGGAAAAAAAAATTCCTGGATATTGAGGGGCACAGCAGGTAGTTAGAACAAGGTGAGGATGAGGGATCCTGGTGATTAAAATCCTCTAGGAAAAAAAATCTGTATTTAAAGACCTGATCACTTGTATCTCAAAGGTCACAACACTTTGTACTATTTACCCAGCTAGAGCATAAGCCAGTGACAATCAGTATGCACCACATACACGACGATTCCAACTGTAAAAGAGCAGAACTGACAGCACAAAACATTCCTGACTTCTTATCTGGTCTTAAAAAATGACTGTGGTAAAGAAACAGTCTTAAAGACTCTAGGCATTAATTTTAAAATTTATGTTTGCCATAAAGACAGATCATTTTTCATAGAAGGCTGAATTACACATAACTATAGATCAAAAGTCATGTGAAACACAACCTTTCATAATGCAAATCATCAATGCACTATTATGAATGCTGAGAAACTCTAATAATGCTTACTTGGGTAGATGCAGACAACATAGCTTATTACCCATAATCACAGTTTGGCAGCCTAGGTTAAGAGAGTCACACGAGGAATCACTTAGTCTAACAAGTCAGTATGCACAGAGAATTATAAATCTGTTCATGGTTTCCATGCCACATACCACATCTGGTTTATGCTACACAGTATATAGACACATATAAAGGGCAATGAGAAAGAAACTGGAGATTGGTTAAAGAGCCTTACAATGTGTAATCACCTAGTGGCCTACAGAACTCAGGAGGACTCCTCCCAGGCCTGCTTCTTCCATCACCTTATAAAGGAGTAATTCAAAACTCTCATTTTTATCTTGCATAATAACACGAAAGAGGGTTTTCTTGCATTGCCCTTTACTGCCTTAGGTTGAAAAACTACTCACTGAGAAGGTCATTTCTGGCTTTTTCCATAGCTTGAGATGGGGAAGGTAATGTAAAATGAAACTACTTAATCTGGTGATGTTTTCTTGTGACAAAGTTCATTTAAAGACTATTATCCTGACTTCTACCCATCCCTTCACCTTGATGGAAACCAATATGTACTAGATTTAAGCTGAACTCTACTCTAAAGAAAATTATTTTACCCTCCCTATTTATATCATTTGGAAGTGCGGAATAGGGTGCTAAATGCAAGCTAAGTAGACTCAAAGCCACCGGCTCACTCACCCAAATAAAAGTCCTTTCAGATGAGCTTTCACTGCCATGAATCTACTGACCACTCCCCATGTATTTTAGCAAGAGGATTGCAACTTTGTGATCCTTTTGATTTTGAAGCATCTGGGAACAAGAATGGCCAGGCCACCACAACTGCAATTTCATGCCATAAATACCTAACTTGCTTTTCTTTGTTATAGCTTCCAGGGAAGTGTCTGGGGAGCTGGTGAAGGACAGCTACTCTGTAAGCTTCAAGGTCTTCTTTTAGAATGTCACTGTGATTACAGAACCTATAAAATAAAACGGTCCTGCAGGAGATGCTTATTTGAGTACAGACCGTCAGCTTCTAGAATCTATGGTGGTTCCTTGTGGTTTACTGAAATATATCTGTAATATAATCTAGGAATTAAAATGCAGCAACTATACTGTCTCTGGACAAAGATATAAAATGGGGCAGTTAGAAAAACTTGTTTGTGTATATGTAGCAGTTTGAAATCTATCAGAGGAAGTAACTTTTAACCCTTTGTTAACTTTAATGATGTTCAAATCTATAGCTGGGCAATCTCGCTCCACATTCCACTGACTGATAGGTATGCTAGATAATCTTAACAGCAGAAAAGGCTAATTTTATATTGTCAATCATAACGAAGTTAGATCTCTACAACGCACATGAAATTTACTTAAATTGTCACTTCTAAGAAATTGAAAACTTCTGGCTGAAGTATAGGTTATGTCCTCTATTTCTGCATGTGGAAAAATTATTTTTCCATTCAAATCCCACTGCAGTAAAGTTTTCTTTATTCTTAATGAGAATAGGAAGACACAGAAAAAGGGATTTATTCTTCATTACCTATTTTTAGTCTACTAAGTGGTACAATCTAACAATTTGGCCATTGTTTTAGGTTATGTCTATTATTGTATCACAGTAGTCTCCAAACAGATTGGTAAATTAATACCTTTTAAAAAATGTCTAGTTTCAGCCAGGTACAGTGGCTCACACCCATAATTCTAGCTGGGTGTTGTGGCAGGTACCTGTAGTCCCAGCACTCTGAGAGGCCAAGGCAGATGCACTGCTTGAGCTCAGGAGTTTAAGAGCAGCCTGAACCACAATGAGACTCCATCTCTACTAAAAAAATAGAAAAACCAGCCAGGCACTGTAGCAGGCACCTGTAATTCCAGCAGCTTGGGAGGCTGAGGCAAGAGGATCGCTTGAGCCTAAGAGTTTGAGGTTGCTGTGAGCTATGACAGCACAGCACTCTAATGAGGGTGACAAAGTGGGACTCTGTCTTAAAAATAATAAAATGAAATAAAATAACAAACAATGTCTATTTGGGGGAAGTATGATTCTAAAAAGCTATGAGGGAAAATATCAAAGACAAAATAGTATTTCTTTTTTTTGCAGTTTTTGGACCCACCACCTCCAATATATGGGGCTGGTACCCTACTCCTTGAGCCACAGGCGCTGCCCATAAAATAGTATTTCTATTTCAAAGGAGCTGATCAGATTTGGAGTTGGGAGTATTCGAGACATTCCACAAAAGAAACTGAAGATTTATAAAGCAATATGTTAACTTGTAAAATATTACTAACTTGCAATTGGAACTACAGTTTTTAAGTTATTGGACCTATCTGATGCCAATGTACCTGATACCACAAGGCTGAAGAAGACATGGCCTATCTACTGCAGGGTAGGTGACAACTGCAGGCTTAGGCGCAGCCCTATTCTGAAGCAGATCTTTACCCTGGGAAGGAAACATTAATGGGCTCACTGGATCCAAGTGCTCATTCTTGAAGTGCCTACTCTTATCTGCCCTGTCAGATCTCCAGTTTGTTGTCAAGTCCCAAGCTTCTGTCTAAACTCTAAGTCTGGATTCTTAGTCTTTGTGGGCCAGACCCAGGGTTGGGTCTTCATTACTGAGCTGCTGCCCCAAACCTCCCAGATTCCATGCCTTTCTGCCTTATAGGATACCTCATGCTGCCTAAGCAAAATCTGGATCCTAATTCTTCCCAGAAGCTTTTATCTGTGGCCACTCAATTCCCAGAATAACACTTTCCCTTAAGAGGTCCCTCCAGTGGTCAACCAATTTCAAAGCAGTAAAAGAGAGCATGCAATCAGCAGTAAGAGGTGCAGGGTGGGTCATTAGATGGTCAGGAATTAAGAAGCAGTAAAGAGACAGATCACTGGGGTTCCAGGGGTTTAAGGAGGAGGAACTTCAGCCAGGCAGGTTTTATGGGGAGAGGGGAATAACATTTGAAGCTAAGGAATGGCTCAGACAAGGTAACAGGGAATGGCAGGATAAGAGAGGTGTGGAGAGCAGCAAGAGAGGTAAGTCTGGCTGAGTTGGGGTTGCTGCTGATGAGGAAAGAATAGTAATAGGGAACTAAATTAATACGAAACTTTGGAAAGAATACAGCAATAAATTGTGGATTTCTAAGCCATTGCTGGTTTCTTGAAAGCAGTGTTTTCGAGAGGGTTAGTCTGGAAGCTTTGCAAGAAGTTGGCTGAGGAGAGAGACCCAAGGCTGAGAGTTGTCAAGAGACTGACCTTGTGCTACAAATGGCAGAGAAGGAGCAGGTAAGAGTGAGAGTCAGGGGAGGAAGAAACAGTCTCTCACCACTCAGCTAGGGAGGCAGTTGAGTGCCTTACAGGAAGGTAACCAGGACCTTCCCAGGCTGCGGTGGGATAGGGCAGGGCTACAGAGAGCCAGGGTCACCCTCAGCTACCACTGTGGAATATGTGTCCCAGTGAGCCTAGATATTCCCAGTTTTTCCAAGAAGCTGGAAATTCAGAAGTGCAAGTTTGATTTTTATGTGGCAACTCGTGATTTACAAACGATGGTGATTACTTCAGAAGAAGGTTCCACCCTACACTGGAAAGGCAGAACCCACTTGCAGCCCACAGAAGGGCTTAGTGCCCTCCAACTCTGACTGCCTTTAATAGGACTTTCTGAACCAGGCTGTAAACCTGGGCAACAGGTTTTGTATGTCCTCTAAAATGCCAGTATTGCACATAGTGAAGACTGGCTAGTGGTGGTGATGGTGGGAGCTGGGGGAGCTGCAGTGGGAACAGCCTCCCTCCTTCCTGGGGAGACATATTTTATCTCCGCCACCCCTAAGAATGGCAGTAAGAAGACACACTTACTTTTAGTGATCTTACTACTGTTTTAAAATTCTCCACAGAAGATACACCCCCTATTATATGCATCTGCACTCGGCCTACACCCTGCACTGTCACCTCATCGTGCCAGTGTGCAGTGACGCTTGAATGTCCTGCCAGGACAAATGCCAGGAAACCTTTGTGGTTTACCAAGCTGATTAGTCTAAATGTCAGGCTTACCCAGCTAGCTCATCTCACACCCCTCTAGAAGCTTCCCTGACTACCTTACTCACAGAATCTTTCTCATCCTTGAATTACTTTAGCACAATCCAGACAACAGCCTGCCCTGTACTGTTCTGTAGTTAGGTAATGTCTGCCCCATCTTCTCAACAAGACCAAAAACTTGGTGAGGATAGCAACTGAATTTTTATTTTGAGAGGGAGCAGCTATGAACCTATTTTTCATTATATTATTATTTTCCTGCTTTGCCTTTAAATAGTGATGGTAGTGGCAAAAGTAGAAAAAGATAAAAGAGCTGGGGAAGAAGGAAGACAGGGAGGAGGGGGGGATGAGGCAAGAGCTGCAGGAAGCTCCAAGGTCATAAATCAAATCAGGTATACAGCCCAGGTGGCAGCAACCAATCAAACGCTCACACACCTCCACCCCAGCTAAGACCCCAACCACAGAGAGGCAGTTGGCCTATCGGAACCCCAAGACCTCCCTAGTGACCAATGAGTGACCAGACACTAGCTTCTTCCTCAGCTATCTTCTTCAGCATTTTATTGCAACCCATAGTACTTTGCATGAAAGTGTATAAAAGTTTCCCGGGCCCTTGTTTAGGGGCCACTCCTCGCTGTTTCTGCTTTTCCCATGGGAGTGACCCAAGCATATACCTGATAAAAATAAACTCCTTGGTTTTTCCATGTGTGAGTATGGACTCTCAGTGGTAATAATTTTGGCCTTAACAATTTTACTGTTTAAACTTCTCACAGCAGTTCTCATAATGCAGAACACATACTTTAAGAAACTATGTGCCGACTGACAGGCCAAGATTTAAATCCAGTAACTAAAATTCATATGACATCCCTATTCCCGCAGTATTTTTTATGTTTATTGTTAATACCTGTCCAAGACTTCCTTTATCTTTGGCATTTGGTGATCAATAAGATGGCAACAAGCACAGGTTGGCATAGAGTTTATAATATGGATTAGCTCACAACTTTCTCTGGCTAAAAGATGAGCTGGTCTGTGCCAAGGATTTCTAACAGTGCCCTTCCCACATGATTCTAGACTTTAGTTTATAAAATAATCATTAGGTTTTTTTACTAAAAAATGCAAGCATTGTCCAGCTTTCTTATACTAAATTCCTTTTACTTGTAGCAGTCTGTGTCTCTGTATTTTTTTTCTAATAAATAAACAAAAAACTAAACCAAATATTTTTGTCAAACTAACATCGTAGAATTTTTTTTGCAGGTGCAAATCAACTAAGGTAAGTTCTTTCCCCCTTTTGTTCTCTTTTGGCACAGGTACAGAGATACAAACACGCAAAATAAGTACGCTTCCTTATTTCATAACTATTTTAATTTTTAAACTATGATTTCTTTAGTTTCTGTGGGTTGAACTAACAGATTCAGTCATTTCCTCAAAATTTTTAAAAGTGAAAAAGAAAACAAATCTAGTTGTGGTTGCTTTCCTAGAACCACAAAGACTGTGCCTTGGTCTTACCTCCCCTGGAACTTTACTTAACTTAACTCCCCTGTGCTTTCCCCCTCCCCGAGATTCAAGACAAGATGCTGTTGTTATTTCCTGGGGTGACCCTCAAATACCTTCAATCCAATGTATCCCATTCCCTTAACATTTCTTAAAAGAGATATTTATTCATAGACAGGTTTATCTACCTTTCGTTTGCCTGGCATGTTTATTACATGGAAAATTTGTAGACTGCAGTCCTTTTAAATGACATTTACCATCCTGACCACTCTCAGCAACCAATATAACAATTCCTTTTATTCCTTATACAACTCCACATACAGTATCACTAATTTCAGTAGTTAGCATAGTGCATGGCAGGGATACTTAATAAATATTTATTGAATAAATAACTGAACAAGTGTTTTGTGATGGAAAAACTGACAGAATTAACTAGTGACACGATGGTCACTAAAATGTTCCAAACTTTCCCAACTAAACATTCCAAACTCTGTCAATTTTCATCTGTTTAATACTGCATAATACCCTCTTTTCCTCCACATTCCTGATCAGCTACTTTTCCTCTCTGCCCACCTCCCCCAACCCCAGGCTTATAATTAGAAGTCACTTTGGCCAATGCAGGGCATCGGAAACTGACATATAGTTCCAGCTTTATACTAGTGAAAAGACAATTTCATCTACTGTCTATAGATAGAACTGTAAGCATAAATAAGCTTTGATCTTTAATTTTTTTTTGAGACAGAGCCTCAAGCTGTTGCCCTGGGCAGAGTGCTGTGGCATCATAGCTTATAACAACCTCCAACTCCTGGGCTCAAGCGATTCTCCTGCCTCAGTCTCCCAAGTAGCTGGGACTATAGGTGCCCACCACAATGTCTGGCTATTTTTTGGTCGTAATTGTCATTATTGTTTGGCAGGCCTGGGCTGAATTCAAACCTGTGCCAACACAGGTGCATGCGGCTGGTGCCTTAGCCACTTGAGCTACAGGCACTGAGCCAATCTTTATTTAATTTTTAATTAAAATCGTAACTGTATATGTCTGGGGTACAACGTGATGATTTGATACACAGTGCAGAATGCTAGATCAAACTGATTAACATCCTCATCACCTCACTTGTTTTTTGTGGTAAGACATTTAAAAGTTAGGCTTTTTTTTTTGAGAGACGGAGTCTTTTTTTTTTTTGAGACAGAGTTTTGGAGTCTTTTTTTTAATCAGAAAATAAGCCCCAACTTTATTAACATAATAGCAACAGACAGAGTTGAGACAGACCCTCGGTAGAGTGCTGTGACATCACAGCTCATAGCAACCTCAAACTCTTGGGTTTAAGCGATTCTCCTGCCTCAGACTCCCAAGTAGCTGGGACTATAGGTGCCTGCCACAATGCCCAGCTGTTTTTTAGTTGTAGTTGTCATTGTTGTTTGGCAGGCCTGGGCTGGGTTCACACCCACCAACTCCAGTGTATGTGGCTGGCGCCCTAACCACTGAACTACAGGCACGGAGCCTAAAAGTTAGGCTTTGATCTTTAAAGTAAGAACACAGGGAGGGGGGTGGTGGTGGTGGTCTGGCAGGCTTGGAGCTGTGGCTAAACATCATCCAGATTTGATCTTTTGCTGCAAGCAGGCTGGTGTTGCCATTGGAAGACTATGTGAAAAATGTGACAGCAAGTGTGTAATCTGTGACTCCTATGTGCATCCCTGCACCCTAATGCGCATATGTGATGAGTATAACTATGGCTCTTACCAGGGGCGCTGTGTGATCTGTGGGGACCCTGGAGTCTTTGATGTCTACTACTGTAAGGAATGCACCATCCAGGAGAAGGATAGAGATGGCTGCCCCAAAGTTGTCAACTTGGGGAGCTCTAAGACAGACCTCTTCTATGAACACAAAAGTATGGCTTCAAGAAAGGTGATTGGTGGGTGCCCCCTTCCTCCCCACATCAAGCTGCCGCAGCTGCCAGAAAAGACGCCCACTACCACCAGCAGAGAGGGAGCATCGCCAGAATTGTCTGCTAGTGTCCCGGCACCTAGACATTCCTTCTTTTCCCCTCATCCAGACTTGTTAGGAATGGAAAAGGATTCTTCACAGACCACCCTGGCAGACTATGTAAGGGAAAAACAGATTGCTTTTTCTTGAATTTGGGAAGCAAGGCTCTGTTCTCCATATGGATAGTTCTCTCTACACCAAGACCTTCTAGAAAGGAATCAAATTTCAGTCTTCTCTTTGAGGACTTTACTGTAAAGCACACACAGGGGAAAACAGGTTCTTGCAGCAGCTCTGATGGCAACTGTACTTGGGGGGGCCTTCAGTGTGTGGTGGGAGCTACCAGAATGGTAAATGTGGGCATTCAGGCTTGTACTGCTTTCATGTTACTTTCCTTCTAAGAAATTCGAAACTCTGTCTGTTGCTATTATGTTAATAAAGTTGGGGCTTATTTTCTGATTAAAAAAAAAAAAAGAACACAGGGTCTGGAGAGAAAAGATTACTTTCATAACTATCACTTTATCAAGTTCTGGTTCTGGTTTTTTACATTTAATTCCCAAAGAAATCTGTGGATGAAAATCAACATTTAAAATCCTCCTAAGATCCAGGAAGGCTCTAATTAGAAACACATGTAATATTATAGAATGTATTCATGTACCAAACATTCAAGGGCCACAAGGGCTATTGAACTGACTGTTGTTGATAGTTAAACCTGGTCATCCTAAAGCAATTTAGCACCTCCACCCAATAAGAGGAAATTTCTAGTGACTCTCCCACCCACAGGTACACAAATACAACTGGAAACCGTCCTCAGAAGATCCACCTCCATACGGATGCAAATTAAGATTTAAACAGTGTAACAATTGGCTACAGCTAATCCTTTTACAGAGGTGTAAATGGCTATTCAGAACTGAATTCCAGGCTGCTAGTTTTTGTTAAATAGCATTACCAACAAATTTCACCCAAGAGCAATGCCTAGACACCAACTCAGAGGACTACTGATAGAGTTTAGTTTGATATCAAATTTCCTGGCATAAATCCAAGCATGTAAATATAAAACACATCAAGAATTAGTGCCTGGGAAAATAAACTGGAAGCGACTATTTCAGGCCTGACATCCGATGACCAGAACAGCTGTCTGTGAGGCCACAGTGAAGTTTGTATATGGGGTTTTGTTTGCCACACAAAAGTTGTAGAAAGGACAAACACATACATAGTTAAACAGTAGTTTTCTTGTAAAGGGCTGTCTTACAAAACCTATGTTTTGGTGGCTACCTCAGTCTCCATTGTGCAGCCCCCTGGGTGGTCCCTTCCAGGGGGCCACTTGAAGGAAGCACAATACCAAAAAGGAGGGAAGGAGGGGACAGCAGCACAAAGGCCGACAGAGCGAGGCAGAATGTGGCAGGCTGCAGACCAGGGGTCAGCAAACAGTGCTCCTTCCCTTTACCCAGGAAACAAGGGCTCCTTCTCTTTACCTGGAAACAGTGTGATTAAGCTGACAGCTTGAATTATGGTCTACATTTTGCAGGGTACTGCCCATCTGCATCAAGGTCCTCTTCATTGTAGCACTGGCGGCATAAGCAAAACCCCTGCCTTCCCCCAATCCCACCCTACTCCTTTGGCCACCAAACAGACCTCCCCCTTTCTGTTCTACTTAAATTCTCAGAACTACACCCCTCCCATACCATTTTCTTCCTCTTTTTCTTTTTTTTTTTTTTTTTTTTTAAAGTTTCTTAATGAGGAGCTGGAAGGCCTGGGAGAATTTATAATAGGTGTTTCCCTCTACCCTTAAACAGAGATAACCAGCCTAAACCCATTACCCATTTTTAGAAGCCAAGACTAATTAGTGATGGCCACAGACATCCTTACAAAATGAGTACGTGTTCTCAGTCCATTCTTTCTGATAAATCTATGGATTCCAAACTTAACACACACGTTGACAAAAATCTTCCTGGCTGGTAGGATGATTGGAAAAATTTATACTTGCTTCCTTCAGTTTCTTTTAAATCAGACTGATAAAAAGGTACAGTCTTTAGGGCACAGGCTCAGTTCCCCAATCTGAGATGTATAAATGGATCACCAGGTCCTTCAGAGCCAGTCACCTAAAGCAACCTTGCTTTAAAAAAAAAAGAATGTGGGCTTGGCGCCTATGGCTCAAGTGGCTAAGGCGCCAGCCACATACACCTAAGGTGGTGGGTTCGAATCCAGCCTGGCCCGCCAAATAACAATGAC
>NW_003852531.1:3180642-3198654 GCF_000181295.1 Otolemur garnettii | reverse complement strand
CCCAGCTACTTGGGAGGCTGAGGCAGGAGACTCGCTTGAGCCCAGGAGTTGGAGGGTGCTGTGAGGAGTGATGCCATAGCACTCTACCCAGGGGGGCAGCTTGGCTCTGTCTCAAAAAAAAAAAAAAAAAAAAAAAAGAATGTAGAGGATGAAGGCTGGAAAGAGGGTGATTCCTTTCTTCCCCATCATAAGGGTCATAGCCAACACCCTTGACAGTTTAAAAAGAGAGAAGCAAAAATAAATTATTTGATCATAGTTTTCCATGAGTAAGATCATGATCATATTGTACACTCTGAGACAAGGGGAAAACAATTTTTTTTTTTTTTGAGACAGAGTCTCAAGCTGTTGCCCTGGGTAGAGTACTGTACTGTCACAGCTCACAGCAACCTCCAACTCTTAGGCTCAAGCGATCCTCTTGCCTCAGTTTTTTTGTTTTTAGTAGAGATGGGCTCTTGCTTTTGCTCAGGCTGGTCACAAAACTGTAAGCTCAAGCAATCTACCTGCCTCAGCCTCCCAGAGTCCTAGGATTACAGGCATGAGCCACCACCACACCCAGCCTCATTTTTTTTTTTTTTTTTTTTGGAGACAGAGTCTCACCTTGTCAACCCTGGTAGAGTGTTGTGGCATCATAGCTCATAGCAACCTCAAACTCTTAGGCTCAAGTGATTCTCTTATCTCAGCCTCTGGAGTACCTGGGACTATAGGCATCTGCCACAACGCCTGGCTATTTTTAGAGATGGGGTCTTGCTCTGGCCCAGGCTGGTCTTGAACCAGTGAGCTCAGGCAATCTACCATCCTTAGCCTCCCAGAGTGCTTGGATTACAGGTGGGAGCCACCACACCAGGCCGAAAACAACCCATTTTTATGCTTAGGTCAATGAAGAATAGACAAGCAGGTAGAACTGTGTCTGGATATGGTATGATCTACTGAATGGGAAACTCAGCAAGGCCTCTCCACATTCTTCTTGGCCTCCTTGTGCAGCATTCCTTCCTCTCTGGTATGGGGCAAGATCCTTCTAGAAGGGTTGGGCAGGGGGGTTTATCTTATGACCTACTGTGTTTCCCTGAAGATAAGACCTACCCAAAAAATAAGCCCTAGCAGGATTTCTATGAATTCGTTAAATATAAGCCCTACCCCGATAATAAAATCTAGCGATGGGTGTGGCTATGTAGTGCCCTGCATTTTAGAGTAGAGTGGTAAGGAAGACTGGAATATCTTTTATCTGCCACAGTTTCTTTCTCCAAGCCACTGGTACTTGTGCAGGTGGTAACCATAGTCGCAGGCATCCTATTGCACATGTGCGAATGGCTAGGGGAAAGGAGTTCACGTATCACTAGTGCCAGCCCCACCAACAAGGTCTGCTCCCCCTGTCAGGTTCCAGAAGAAGGTGACTTAACTGTATTTGAATAAATGTAGATTGTTGCATTGTACTTAAAAAAAATAAGACATCCCCTGAAAATAAGCCCTAGTGTGTCTTGAGAAAAAATAAATATAAGACAGTGTCTTATTTTCGGGGAAACACGGTACAATCAAACAAGATAGATTAGAGAATTTCTTTATGGCTAGTTTTCACACAGAAATGCAGAGGAAAATTAGACTAATATTTTTGGGGTTTATGGCTGGCTTTGGGGAGAAAGGGTTCTAGTTTCTATTGCCTGCCTTAGAGAAGAATGCTAGTTTCAATGGCTTGGCCTGGGAGAGAATGAGGTTGAGGGGCGGAGGGCAGGAGAGGGTCAGAGGGAAACTTTGCTTCAGAGGCCTCCACTTAGGGATATCATTTTCTGAGCCCCAGTAATGGTGTATGTCTTATTATCATACAACTTACACCTTCCCCAAACTAAATATAATAAAATTTTAAAATACTATAAACATATTGTTTTTGAAAAAAATTTATTAGACATGACTGGAGTCAATTCTATAATTAAACTCTAGAGGGTGCTTATGGTAAAAAGGTACCTGATATTGTCAAGAAGAATTATCTTTGCAGGGGGCTAAATGGCTGAGGCAAGGACCACAGAACAAAACATCAGACTTTGCTGTGTTGTTAACATGTCTGTGTGCCTGTCCACACACACATCGTATGTACGTAAGAGAGGAGACCAGGAGGCTCAGACTGGGCTGGTGAGGGTTATACTACTGGAGCATATTCAAGGAGAAGGGAAGCCAGAGGGTGTGATGGGGTGGTGGACAGGCTTACTGAAGCCACAGGAAACACTCAGGTCTTGAAACTAATAGAATCAGGAGTACCCACCCAAATAGACCTGCCCCACCCAAGAAGGGTCAGACTCATGTTCCTCCTAGGAAACAGGAATGCCACCAAGTGCTGCCCTCCCCGACCCTTTAAATCTATAACCCACGTGTGTAATTTCTTTCTTGATTTCACCCCACCAAAATAAGACCACATTACTTCTACAGAATGGCGATTCCATGTTCCTTTTGTTTTGAGCCTTGGAATAATCTTTCATCCTTGGGTCCAGAACCTTTTAGAAACAAGTTGCTGTGTCACTTGTCCAGGATAAATGAACCTCTACAGAGGCCAATTAAGTCTAATGAATGGGAATGAGGTCTGGTGAAGTTATTCTCCACTGACCAGGTGCTCAGAAGAGGGAAGGTTCCTTCCTGGGTTTTCTGACTCTGTTCTGGGCTCACCTCCATGATGACACTGAAACAGGAGTAGCAGTGCCCTAGGAGGGCACAATGCTTGATTATTAATGTTCGTCTCCTGTTGCATGAGTAAGACAGAAATCAAACACAGGAATGCTGAAAGGATTGTGCCGCTTTGCTGTTCATCTGAATACAGGCTGAAGATCCCTTTTCCAAAACGCTTGGGGCAAGAATGTCTGATTTCTATTTTTTTTGGATTTTAGTATATGAACATCCCAAATTAAAAAAAAACTCAAATCCAGGCTGGGCGTAGTGGCTCACACCTACAGTCCTAGCACTCTGAGAGGCCAAGGAGGGATTGCCTGAGCTCGGGAGCTTGAGACCAGTCTGAGCAAAAGCAAGACCCCATCTCTACTAAAAGTTTAAAAATTTGACAGGTGTTGAAGCAGGCATCTGCAGTCTTGGCTACTCAGGAGCTTAAGGCAGAAGGACTGCTTCAGCCCAGGAGTTTGAGGTTGCTGTGAGCTAGGCTGAGGCCACAGCACTCTAGCCTGGGCAGCAGAGTGACTGTGTCTTAAAAAAAGAAAAGAAAAAAAAAAAAAGTTGAAAGCAAAACCCTCAAATCTGAAATGCTCTAATCTGCATTTCTTTTGAGAGTCACTGTGTTAGCACTCAGAAAAGTGTTCAAGTTTTGAAGCATTTTAGGTTTTGGCTTTGGGATTTTCAACCTGTACTGTACCAAACTTAAGAAGCTGAATCAATTTATCATTTAAATACTCATTCACCTAAGAAGCTGCTAAAAGTAAGCAAAAGATAAAAAGAAGAAACAGGAAACAAGAAAGTGATCAAGAAAAATTATAATTATGAATACATAAATGGACTATTGTGGAACAAAAGCAGGCACGGTGCACTCAAGAAAACAAAAGTTAACTGGCTCTCCTAGGCAGTTCTTTCCTTGTCAGCGTCAGAGTTCAGGAAATGTCAGATAAGCATGTCTTAATTCTGGATAAGTACACTTTTTAAAACAGTAGAAATTCCAAGTGTGTTCACGATTATAGATATAATAATGCTTCTGCAACAATCATGCCCAGTCCATGCCCAGTGATGTGTAATACAGCTGATCACCAGGCCTCAGAGCTGATACTGCACATTCTATTAGTAATCCAATTACTTGTCCTGAAAAGTAGTGCTTTTCAAAGTTTAAGGTTGCAAAGCACCTGAAATCCACAGAACGTTTTGCTCTGAAGTACTTGATACATTCCATTCAGACAATGGATACATGTCCACCTTACAAAAATCAAACCACTAACACAGCTGCCATCAGAACTAACAAGATGAGCTGCTTCCACACGTCTCGTTATTCTTCATTCGGTATTCTCATTCATTTTATTATCCTCTAGCAGGCACGTTACAGTGTGTTTCAACATTTTAATAAAACAATTTTGAGAAAATTCTTAAAATTACAAAGATTCATTTTACTATGAACTTGGAAATTACTTAACTGTAGAATAAAGAGAGACTCTGTCTCTAAAAAAAAGAAAAGAAAGAAAATGAATTGAAAGCCATAAAAGGTGGGGGATTAGGAACTGCTCCTCACATGTCTCCTATAGTTAAGGTAATAAATACTCTTAAGTCTCCCAATACAAACTCAAAATAGTGAGATTCAGTAGAAAAGAAGAGACAATATATTAAGGTCTTGATTTTTGCTTAACTTTCGAGTTTCGGCTTGTCTTGTTGACTTGGCCTATCTGCACACTCTTCTCCCTCATAGAAGAGAAGTTTTCGCACTCAGCCATCAAGCTTGAATGTTCTTTTCAGAAGTCACCAGTAGCTGAAAGACTTCCTATAGGTGACAACTATAAGTTAAAGAGAATGAAAGGGTAGATATGCCCAGAGGAATTGAAGCAGGAAGAATAAAAAGCAATAAAAGGAAGTGAAGGTGTTAGGCCACAGGGCAGTAAGGAGGCCCTAAAACAATGAAAACATTCTACCCGCATATCAGACTCTTGCACCTGGAGGCAACACCCTACCCTCTCCCTACTCCCTCATACCCGCGCTAAAAATAACCGTCGCAAAAAGTCCCCAGAGCAAAACTGCCCAGCAACCCTGCAAGTTATGAATTCCCCAATCACCAACCGCCTCATACCCTAACGCCCCCTCACCCCCCCTGCATGTAGTTTTTCGCTTTAAAAGCAGCCTGTAACAGCCTCTCGGGGTTCCTTCCCCCTTGTGGCTGAGGAACCCTGATGCGCCAGCAATAAACCTGCCTCTTGCTTTTTGCATCGATTTGTGATTGTGAGTGGTCTTTGGGTAGGCGACCCCCGGGGTGGGCACAACAAAGGCAGGGAAGCAGGAAGAAAGTGGTAGGATTTGCTACCTGGCAACTGGAAACAGATCCCAGTTCGGCTCTGATGAACCACCACTCCCCTATCCTATAACCTGGGGAGAGGTTCAAAGTGAAGCATGGGGTCCACGTATAAGCTAATGGTACTCCCCTTGCTACAGCCATCAGGTAGGGGTGGGCACCTGATATGATCAGAACCTGTTGGGCCTGAGAATTGAGCCAAGCCAGAGGGAATGGAAACAAGAAACAGAAAGAGAGTCAGAGGCCCGGGTACCATCTGAGCCTCAGTGAAGTAGCCTGGACACTGCTGACCTCTGGGTTACATGTGCCACTAAAGTTTCCTCTGACTTAAATCAATTTAAACTGGATCCTTTGTTACTTTACAATAGAAAGAGTTTTAGTGGATTAAAAGAGAAATTTTAAAAAGAGGTAACAAGGTCAATAACATCCAGTAATTCAGTATCAGTTTTATTTTTATTGTAAGCATACTAAACCTTTGATTATAAAATATAAAATACTGTGTACAGCATGAAGAATATTTACTACATATAAAAAGGGAATAGTCACTAAAAGATTATAGAAGTCACTAGAAGATTATAGAAGCTGTGAAGCTAGCCACATCACACCACCAAAGGTGCCCTTGCCTCAGGCACCAGAGAGCTGTAGCACATGGTTTTTAAGCTTTGAAATCCAGGTGATTTCTAAAAATTATTTTTAAAAAAACAGCTTTATTGCAATATAATTCACAAATAAAATTCAATGTAAAGTGTACACTTCAATGCAACCACCACACAACCTAAATTTAGAACGTTTCTGAAAGATAGTTTGAAGGCTTATTTTAATTTTTTTCCTCATTATAAAAGCAATACTGTTCATCACAGAAAACTTGAATGTGGCATTCTCATTTTAAGCCAACAGAATCATATGTCAAAAATCTTGCTAGGGTAAGAGTACTGCCTCTAGACCCAGTTTCTTAGGCTATTGATTACACGTAAAAATTCTTCTTTTGGCAAAATTCATCAACACAGTGGTTGCCTACTTTGGAAGCTGTACTGTCTAGATGAGGCTCTTGGCACTTATGTGTCTCCCTGAAGGCACTAAAACAAAATACCATACACTCAGTAGCTTAAACAACCAAAATTTATGTGACACAGTTGCAAGATCAAGGTGGTGGCCTAAGTGGTCCCAGTGAGGGCTCACTGCTTGGCTTGCAGACAGCCACCTTCTTAGGGTCCTCACATGGTGGGAGAGAGGGAGCGTTCCCTTGTGTTTCTCCTTCTAAGAGCATTTAATCCCATGAGAGTCCTGCCCTCATGATCTCATCTAAACTTAATTTTCTTCTAAGAATTCCATCTCCAAATACCATCACACTGGAAGTCAGAGCTTAAACATATGAATTTTGAAGAGGACACAGATATTCAGTCCAAATAGCAATAGTTGTTGCTATTTTGCTTCTGGCTTCAGAAAGCTATCAATACTAAGGATGTCAGAACAGGGAAACGGAAAGGACCTGGGTCTTTGACAAAAAAAGTGAAAGGCAAGACCGGCCAACTCCATAGCTTGCTATACCTCTGGACTTCCAGAAATGAGACACAATAACAAATGTGCTGAGATAGCATTCCTAGTATTTGTAGCCAACAGCATCCTGACACGTCAATATAATTATTATAAGTAAATGCTCAACAAGACCAGAAAGCTAAGTCTGAAAAAAGAACTCCAATGTTGGGCATGGTGGCTCATGTCTGCAATCCTAGCACTTTGGGAGGACAAGGCAGGAGGATCATTTGAGCCCAGGCATTTGAGACCAGCCTAGGGAACAAAGAGACACCCTGTCTGTACAAAGAATAAAAAAAAAATTAGCCAGGCATGGTGGTATATGCCTGTAGTCCCAGCTATTTGGGAGGCTGAGGCAGGAGGTTCACTTGAGCCCAGGCAACATAGTGTGACCGTGTATCAAGAAAGGAAAAAAAGAAAAAAGAACTCTTGATTGATGGCTTTCTATAATTCAAATGTATGTTTCACTGAAAAGAATTTAAAGAAGTATCTTAAAACAACAAATATGGAGGCCAAGGTGGGTGGGTCTCCTGAGCTCAGGAGTTCGCGACCAACCTGATTAAGAGTGAGACCCCATCTCTAAAAACAACCGGGTGCTGTGGGGGGCGCCTGTAGTCCCAGATGCTCAGGAGGCTGAGGCAAGAGAATCACTTGAGTTTGAGGTTACTGTGAGCTATGATGCCACAGCAGTCTACCAAGGGTGACAAAGTGAGATTCTGTCTCCAAAAAACCAAAACAAAAACAAATGTGCATTCTCCATCCCCCAACACGTTTTGTCTTTGTCTTTTTAAAAAATATGAACAAAGAACACATCCTTGCCCTTGGTGTGGCTGGGCTACCTTGAACCAGGACCAGGTGGCTGCTCAAGTGCTAGGACTGAAAAGACAAGATGCCAACCCTGGCAGACCCTGCACACATCTCTTGGTGTGCAGTGGTGCTAGATGCTGGTGAGTGAGCCACTCCTTTCCTTTAGTTAGAGGAACAACAGCTCCCAGGCAGGGACCATGCTGGCTTGTCTCTAGGCTCTGCTCACCCTTCAGTTCTCCCCTCAAATCGAGAATGGCTAATCTCCTTCAACCAGTCAAATCAAACATCATGGTTACTCTGGTTTTGTAATAAAATGACCCTAATTTAGTGGTATAAGTCAACAGTCAACAGTTTTTTTCATTATATTCATGCTTTCTAAGGTTCAGGAATTTGGACATGAGCAGGGGGTAGGAGGGATAGGGTACTGCAACATTTCACTGGGAGAGCTCCCTAAAATGCTCTAATACATAGGAAATGGTGAGAGGAATTCTGGGAAAAAAGTCACATAGTTACCATGGTCCTCATCTTTTAAAAAATCTCTCTGAGTTTCCTTATTAAAAAAACAAACAAAAAAAGAAGAGTGCCACTAGAAGAGCAAACCATACCCATGGGTTTTTGAGTTTGAAAATTAAGTTACAAGAGGCAGCAATACACTTATAAGAAGATAGTGGATAGAAAAATCAGAAAATCTACAAAGAAACAATGAACTTTAACAATGGTACAGTCAAAATGGACCTAACAGACATATAGAGAGCATTCCACTCAACAGCAACAGTATTCTTCTCATGCACTCACAGAATATTATCCAGAAGAGACCTTATGTTAGGTTGCAAAACAAGTCTTAACAAATTTAAAAAGATTAAATCATACCAAGTATCTTTTCTGACCAAATAGAATGAAATCAGAAAACGACAGGAAAAGGAAATCTGAAAAATTACAAAGATACTTTTGACAATCAATGGATCACAAAAGAAATCAAAAAGAAAGAAAATTAGAAAATATTTTCGGGTAGCACCAGTCACTCAGTGAGTAGGGTGCCAGCCTCATATACTGAGAGTGGCGGGTTCAAACCTGGCCCCGGACAAACTGCAACAAAAAAATAGCTGGGTGTTGTGGCCAGGCACCTGTAGTCCCAACTACTCCGGAGGCTGAGCCAAGAGAAATGCCTAAGCCCAGCAGTTGGAGGTTGCTGTGAGCGGTGACACCACCGCACTCTACTGAGGGCAACAAAGTGAGACTGTGTCTCAAAAAAGAAAGTATTTTGAGACAATTGAAAACAAAATACAACATAACAAAACTTTGGGATGCAGTAAAATCAGATATAAAAAGGGAAGTTTACAGCAATAAACACACTAAAAAAGAAGAAAAGCTCAAATCAACAACCTAGCTTTATACCTGAAGTAACCTGAAGTCAATAGAGAAAAGAACTAAGGACAAAGTTAGAGGACAGAGTAAATAAAGATTTGAGCAGAAATAAATGAAATAGGAAATATAAAAAAGTGGAGAAAATCAATAAACTAAAAAATTAAACAAATAAAACTGACAACTAAAATAGCTAATATAGCATTAGCTAGGCTACCTAAGAAAAATGAGAAAGTTCAAGCACATAAAATCAGAAAGGGGAAATAAGATTCCGGCTCAGGGGCAGTGCGGTGTTTGTCTGCCTGGCTGATGGGCAGCTGGGTGCATGGTGGCGGTGTCCTTGTCACCCTCTCTACCTCTGGACCCCTGGGTCTACTTAGGTTTCCATGGGGCGATGAGTCATTGGCCTCCAGAACTGCACTGTGGCACTGAGACTACAGCTGGTGGGGCTGGTCTCTCTCCCTCTCTCTCTCCCTCTTTTATCTCAGGGGATTCTTTTTGGAGTTTATTGTATTTTACTGTACTTGGTGGTGGGTGGTGGTGACTGAGCAGAGCTTGTTCTCATGGGGTTTGTTGTTACCTTCAGAAACTTTTACCAAAGTCACGTTTAGCTGCTTATGAAGGCCCCCTCCACCCCCCCACTGTCTGTGGGCACTGGGGGCGGGGCTGGGCACTGCGGTTTGCGAGGCCTCAGGTGCCAGCCCTAGGTGGGAGACTGACCCCAGCTGGGGGGGAGTTGAAGACCTCAGGGGATGTGGAGAAGGTCCAAGGGGCCGCTGCCACACACAGGGTGGCCTTCAGGGAAGGTGGGCATGAGGTGTGGCAGGAACAGGAGGCCAGAGGGAATTGAGGACAGGAGGGAGTCAGATTGAGAGCTAAGGAAATGGATGTGAGGGTTCAGGGATGTGTGACAGGCTGCAGTGGGGGTGGGGGGACACCAGGCTGAGAGTGGGAGCAAAGGATGGGCACTTCCATGGTGCCATTGCGCCTCACTGCAGCTGGCCAGGTGTCTACCCCAGGTTACCCGCTGCAGCAGCAATAGCTGGAGTAGGAGGGGATGTGTTTCATGTTTGTTGGTGGTGCATGCAAATCTAGTGGATGAGAAAAACAAAATAGCAAAACAAAACAAAAAAAAGAAAAGAAAAAATATAAACCATTAAACCACAAACAAAATCCAACCAACACCAAAGGTGAGTAGTCTGGCTGCAGCAGCTGAAGCAGCATAGGCTTAGGGTTGCCATATCCTTTCCATCTGTCACATTGACTCTATCCTTATTACTATAGTCACAAAATGCCGCAAGTTTAAAAGTAATAGAAGTCATCTTCTCTCTGCCCCTGGCGGGTGGGAGGGAAGGCTACCTTCTCTTATCTCTGGTCCTATTTGTGAGGAGACAAGGTGGGGGGGGGGTGACAGGCCCTGGCCCCCATGCTTTCTCCTGGGGGCCAGCCATGTGGGTCTCTGCAGGTAGCCAGAAGGTCACTTGGCTGGTCCCAAGGCCAACATAGGCCTGAGGCTGGCTACTTGGTTTTACTTTTATTTAACTTGATTTTCCATTTTATGAGTGTGTGTCTGCCTGCCCCCAACCCCTTCAGTGTTATATGAGAGCCATGGGGGAGCCTCTCCTACCTCCCACCTCTCCCCAGACCTCCCCCTCATCACCAGCCATCCCTCCGAAGCAGGCAGAGGGCAGACCTGGGCGGACAAGAGCCTGGGGTTTGGCCTAGCCCAGTCTACTGGGCTGGACCCCTTCTCAGGCTGCCAGTATTGCCCTATCCCTTTTTAAAACAAAATGTCCTTGTTTGTAAATCCTTAGATGCTTGAAAATAAATCCCTCCCTTTCTTCAAAAAAAAAAAAAAAAGAGGAAATACTTGCCACTAATACTACAAAAATTTAAAGTATCATAAGAGTTATTGTGAACAAATATACACTAACAAACTAGGCAACCTAGAAGAAATAAATAAATTTCTAAAAATATACGAGCTACCAAGACTGAATCATGAAGAAAGAGAAAGTCTAAACAGACCTAAAACTAGTAAGGAGACTGAATTAATAATCAAGAACCTCTCATCAAAGAAAAGCCCAAGACCAGATGGCTTCATTGGTAAATTTTATGAAATATTTAAAGAGGAATTAGTATCAATCCATTTTAAACTCTTCAAAGAAAGGTAAGATGAGGGAATACTTCCAAACTCCCTATATTAGACCAGCAATACCCTGATGCGAAAGCCAGAGAAAGGTACCACAAAAAAATAGACTACAGACAAATATTCCTGATTAATATAGAAGCAAAAGTTAACAAAATACTAACAAACCAAATTCAATAACACATTAAAAGAATCAGACCCTAAGACCAAAGGAGAATTATCTCTGGGATGCAAAAATGAATCAACACATAAAAATCAATTAATGTGATTTCACATTAATGGAATGAAGGATGAAAATCATATGGTCATCTCAGTAAACACAGAAAAAAAAAACATCCTTTCATGATAAAAATTCTCAATAAACTAGGAATAGAAGGCAATTACCTTGACATAATAAAGGTCACATCTGAAAACTTCACAACTAATATACTCTGGTGAAAAACTGAAAGCTTTTCCTTTGAGATCAAGAACAAGGAAAGGATGTCCACTCTTGCCACTTCTATTCAGTATAGAACTGAAAGTCCTAGGCAGAACACTTAGGCAATAAAAATAAATGAGCGCCATCCAAATCAGAACTAAAATTGTCCCTTTTTACAGACTAATGTGGTCTTATATACAGAAACTTCTAAAGACTCCAGGAAAAAAACTAGAATAAATGAATTCAGTAAAATTGTAGGATACAAAGTTAACATACAAAAATCAGTTCTGTTTCTATACACTAAAAACAAACTACACGAATAGGAAATTAGAAAAATAGTCCTATTTGTAACAGTACCAAAAAGAATAAAATACTACGAAATCAACTTAGCTAAGGAGATAAAAGACTTGTGTTCTGAAAACTACAAAACATTGCTTAAAGAAAACATAAGCAAATGGAAAGACACCCATGTTCATGGATTAGAAGATTTAATATTAATTAAATATCCATTCTACCCAAAGAGATCTCCACATTCAATGAAGTCCCTATCCAAATTTCACTAGGAATTTTTTCTGAAATAGAAAAACAATACTAAAGGAGGGAGGAGCAAGATGGTGGCCGAGTAACAGCTTCCTTGCAACTGGGCACAGTGAGACTGGAGAGAGAAGACTCCAGGCATCTCTGGCTGGTAGGATCTGCCCAGAAACATCCCTCTGGGGACACAGGGAGTCAGCGAGAGACTTCTGGACCCCATGAGGAGGATAAAAGCAGTGAAGAACTGGCAAGTGATTGCGTGTGTTTGTTTGGTCTAATCCCCCCAGCAGCAGTAAGTACAACAGCAGTGAGATTGCAAACTGGAAAGGACTTACTTGTGAGCTGTTTTTTTTTTTTGGACTTGGCACTCACTTAAACTACCTTTGGAGAATGTGGGCAAGAATGTGGAGGACTTTAAGCACTGTATAGGGCTCCAGACGGCATTGCTGAGCCTGAGGTTGCTAATAATGTTCGCCTGTGGGTCATGCAGAGCCATTGTGGGAGAACTGCCCCAGAAAGCTCTGCCCTCAGGGTTGCAAAGCAAGGATTGGGCAAGAGAACTTGGGCCAGTAATCTAGTGACCTAAAGGCAGTGACTGAGACGCCTTACAGCCTTGGCCCTCAGGGGCATAGAGTGAGACCAGTTTTGGTATACTACATAAGCGGACAGCCACTTCAAGAGTGATCCCAGGGCCAAATGCTTTCCTGAGAAAGCTTCTGCTTAGCCAAGGTTAACAGTTTAAAGTGCTTTATAAGCAGGCTGAGGAGATTTAGGCTCTTCACCCTGTAGGGTTTGAGAAATCAGCAGAGGCCTCCAGTGTCCAGCTCATATAGCTATATCAGCATTGTGATTAACATCTCATACCCCAGGAAATCACCTGTTGCCCAGACAACATTAGCAAGACATATATACTGCTTTTTTTTTTTTTAATTTCAACATTTTCCCTCTAGATTTTTCTTTTTTTCTTTCTTTTCTATGTTCGTTTTTCTAGTTTAAATATAATTTTCCATTGTTGCCTTCTTTAACAATTAGGATTTCATTTTCTACCCCTATTATTTGGTTTACCCCTCAATTTTATCCCTTACTGTTTTCTATTTGTTTGTTTTGGTTTGATTTATAGTATTTTTGTCTTTCCTCTATTTGGTGGAGGTGGGGTACTGTGTCTGAACAGGCTGGCAAAGAGCTGCTGACCTCAAGGGAACCACCTAACCCAGTACCCCCAGAGGTTGGGGGTTTTTAAGTTTGGGTCAAAGTACCCTACTATACACCTATATTGCACCTGTCTCCCTCTTTCTGTGCCTATCTTCTTTTTGTCAATATTCCCTTTTACTTACCCCCTCTCCTTTCTCTTTTTTCTTTTCTTTTTTCCCTTCTTGCTCTTCAATCTTCTCATCCTTCTGGTCCTATACTAAAAAGACTCATCAAAACCCTAGGCCAGAGGCACAGTAACTTAAAGAGCAAGAGGAAGTGAAAGGAAAATTAGGGCAAGGAAACAGGTAAAAACAGGTAAAAGAAAACACTCATGAGGAAGAATCAGTGGAAAAATCCTGGTAACATGAAAAAACAGTCCAGAGCACCTCCTCTACCAAGGAACTGTGAGGTAGCTACTGCAGAGGATTCCACCTATAAAGAAATGTTAGAAATGACAGAAAGGGAATTCAGAATACAGATGATGGAAACAATGAAGGAAACTACTGATAAAGTGAAAAATAACCAAAAGGAAATCCAAAAACCAAATCAAATAAGAGATGAATGATACGAAGAATATAGAAAGGATATAGCAGAGCTGAAGGAACTGAAGCAGTCAAATAAAGATGCAATAGAGAGTATCAAAAAGAGATTAGACCATGAAGAAGAAAGAATCTCAGAGGTAGAGGACAAAGCTCTTGAGATAACTCAGATAGTTAAAGAGACAGAAAAGAAGACAGAGAAAGCAGAATGTTCACTAACAGAATTATGGGACTTTCTAAAGCATTCAAACATATGAGTTATGGGTATCTCAGAAGGGGAAGAAGAATGCCCGAGGGGGATGGAAGCCATACTAGAGAATATTATAAATGAAAATTTCCCAAATATCACCAAAGATTCTGACATACTCCTCAAAGGGATATCGGACCCCAGGTCACCTCAACTCTAACAGAGCTTGTCTAAGACACATTGCGATGATCCTGTCCAAAGTCAAGATAAAAGAAAAGATTCTTTTTTTTTTTTTTTTACACAAATGATAAGAGGTATTTATTCATACAAAAAACTCAAAGAATCCAGGTAAACTGAGTGTTGCCCTTGAATCTCTCCTTTCAAATCTTAGTCCTCTCCCCAGAAATAATGAGATTTTAAAAAAAGTCCTGGGAGTATCCTAAAAGAAAAGATTCTTCAAGCTGCCAGGAGTAAGCGCCAATTGACCTACAGGGGCAAATCCATCAAGGTGACTGCAGACTTCTCTAAGGAAACTTTTCAAGCAAGAAGACAATGGTCATCTACCTTTAATCTACTTAAACAGAAAAATTTCCAGCCCAGAATGCTATATGCTGCTAAGCTAAGCTTTAAAATTGACAGAGAAAACAAATCATTTACTGATATGCAAACATTGAGGAAATTCCCCACAACAAGACCAGCTCTACAGGAAATACTTCAACCTGTTCTACACACTGACCATCACAATGGATCGACAGCAAAGTTAGAACTCAGAAATTAAAGGACAGAACCTAAATTCCACAATGATGCAAAAGATAAAACTAAGCAACGGACTCTCACAAAATAAGATGAATAGAACACTACCACACTTAATTATCTCAATAAATGTTAATGGCCTGAATTGGCTGACTGGATTAAAAATCACAAGCCATCTATTTGCTGTCTGCAGGAAACACACCTAGCTTCACAAAAGACAAACTGAAACTCCAAGTTCAGGGTTGGAAGATAATTTTTCATGCAAATGGAATTCAGAAGAAAAGAGGAGTTGCAATCTTATTTTCAGATAAAAGTGGATTTAAAGCAACTAAAGTCAAAAAAGACAAAGATGGTCACTTTACATTGGTCAAGGGAAAAATACAACAATAAGACATTTCCATTCTAAATATTTATGCACCCAACTTAAATGCTCCCAGATTCTTGAAACAGACCTTACTCAGTCTGAGCAATATGATATCCTATAACACCAGAATAACAGAGGACTTTCACACTCCTCTTACAGAGCTAAACAGATCTCCTAACAGAAATTAAAGAAAGATAAAGGGACTTAAATGAGACCCTAGAACGACTGTGCTTGATAGATGCATATAGAACACTCCATCCCAAAGATAAAGAACATACATTCTTCTCATTGCCCCATGGAACATTCTCCAAAATTGATCATATCATAAGACAAAATAACCTCAACCGAATCAAAAGAATTGAAATTTTACCTTGTATCTTCTCTTTTTTTTTTTTTTTTTTTTTTTTTTTTTTGAGACAGTGCCTCAAGCTGTCCCCCTGGGCAGAGTGCCGTGGCATTACAGCTCACAGCAACCTCCAACTCCTGGGCTCAAGCGAGTCTCCTGCCTCCGCCTCCCAAGTAGCTGGGACCACAGGCGCCCGCCACAACGCCCGGCTATCCTTGTATCTTCTCAAACCACAAGGCACTAAAGGTGGAACTCAACTCCAACAAAATCGTTCAACACCACACAAAGGCATGGAAATTAAAGAACCTTATGCTGAATGACAGTTGGGTACAGGAAGAAATAAAAGAGGAAATCATTAACTTCCTTGAGCATAACAACAATGAAGACACAAGCTACCAAAACCTGAGGGATACTGCAAAGGCAGTCCTGAGAGGAAAATTTATCGCTTTAGATGCCTACATTCGAAAAGCAGAAAGAGAGTGCATCAACAAACTCACAAGCCATCTTATGGAATTGGAAAAAAAAGAACAATGCAAGACTGAACCCAGCAGAAAAAATATCCAAAATTAAATCAGAGATAAATGAAATTGAAAACAAAAGAATCATTCAGAAAATCAATGAAACAAGGAGTTGGTTTTTTGAAAAAAATAAATAAAATAGATAAACCTTTGGCCAGACTAAGAAATAGAAAAGTAAAATCTCTAGTAACCTCAATCAGAAATGATAAAGGGGAAATAACAACTGATGCCACAAAGATACAAGTAGATCATCTCTGAATACTACCAGAAACTCTATGCCCAGAAATGTGACAATGTGAAGGAAATGGATCAATATTTGGAATCACACCCTCTCCCTAGACGTAGCCAGGAGGAGACAGAGCTCCTGAACAGACCAAGTTCAAGCACTGAGATTAAAGTAACAATAAAAAATCTTCCAACACAAAAATGCACTAGTCGGGATGTCTTCACAGCAGAATTCTATCAAACCTTCACAGAATTACTTATTCCCATACTGCAGAAATTATTCCAAAAAACTGAGGAGGAAGGAATCTTCCCCAACATGTTCTACGAAGCAAACATCACCCTAATACCAAAAACCAGGAAAAGACTCAATCAAAAAGGAGAAATTCAGACCAATTTCACTAATGAATATAGATGCAAAAATTCTCAACAAAATCCTAGCCAATAGATTGTAGCTTATCATCAAAAAAGTCATACATCATGATCAAGTAGGTTTCATCCCAGGGATGCAAGACTGGTTTAACTGCAAGTCCATAAACATTATTCACTGAATTAAAAGAAGTAAAAACAAATGATATGATCCTCTCAATAGATACAGAAAAAGCATTTGATAAAATCCAGCATTGTTTTCTAATTAGAACACTGGACTATAGGCATAGGCATAAACTGATCAAAGCTGTCTACAACAAATCCACAGCTAATATTTTACTGAATGGAGTTAAACTGGAACTAGACAAGTTTGTCCTCTGTCACTATTACTATTCAACATAATGCTAGAAGTTCTAGCCAATACAATTAGGCAAGACAAGGAAATAAAGGGCATCCAAATGGGAGCAGAGGAGGTCAAACTCTCCCTCTTTGCTGCCAGTATGATCTTATACTTAGAGAACCCCAAAGACTCAACCACAAGACTCCTGGAAGTCATCCAAAAATACAGTAAGGTCTCAGGATATAAAAATCAATGTCCACAAGTCAGTAGCCTTTGTATATGCCAATAACAGCCAAGATGAGAGACTAATCAAGGACACAACTCCCTTCACCATAACTGCAAAGAAAATGAAATACCTAACAAAAGAGGTGAAGGACCTCTATAAAGAAAATTGTGAAACCCTAAGAAAGGAAATAGCAGAGGATATTAACAAATCCCTCATGGCTACTAAGTATCAACATTGTTAAAATGTCTATACTTCCCAAAGCAATCTACTGATTCAATGCCATCCCTATTAAAATACCAACATCGTACTTTGAAGACTTGGAAAAAATGATTCTGCGTTTTGTACGGAACCAGAGAAAACCCTGTATAGCTAAGACAGTTCTTAGTAATAAAAACAAAGCCGGGGGCATCACCATACCAGATTTTAGGCTGTACTACAAAGCCATAGTGGTCAAGACAGCATGGTACTGGCACAAAAATAGAGAAATAGACATTTGGAATAGAATAGAAAACCAGGAAATGAAACTAACATCTTACAACCATCTAATTTTTGATAAACCAAACAAGAACATACACTGAGGGAAAGACTCCCTATTCAATAAATGGTACTGGGAGAACTGGATATCCACATGTAAAAGACTGAAAGTGGACCCACACCTTTCTCCACTCACAAAAACTGATTCAAGATGGATAAAGGACTTAAATTTAAGGCATGAAACAATAAAAATCCTCAAAAAAAGCATAGAAAAAACACTGGAAGATACTGGCCTGGGAAAAGGCTTCATGAAGAAGACTGCCGTGACAATTGCAAAACAAACAAATGGGACTTAATTAAATTGAAAAGCTCTGTACAGCTAAGGAGACAATGACCAAAGCAAATAGACAAACTACATAATGGGATGTTTGCATATTTTGAATCAGACAAAAGCTTCATAACTAGGATCTATAGAGAACTCAAAGTAATACACATGAAAAAAGCAAACAATCCCATATATCTATGGGCAAGAGACATGAATAGAATCTTCTCTGAAGAAGACAGTTGAATGGCTAGCAAACATATGAAAAAATGCTCATCATCCCTAATTATTAGAGAAATGCAAATCAAAATCACCCTGAGATACCATCTAAGCACAGTGAGAATGGCCCACATGACAAAATCTCAAAACTGCAGATGCTGGCACGGATGTGG
>NW_003852531.1:3170647-3180389 GCF_000181295.1 Otolemur garnettii | reverse complement strand
AAAAAAAAAAAAAGACATCCCCTGAAAATAAGCCCCAGTATGTCTTCTTGAGAAAAAATAAATATAAGACAATGTCTTATTTTCCGGGAAACATGGTATTGAAAGGTATTTCATTATTACCATTGTGATCTGGGTAGTAGAACACAGAAATCAAGAGCATAAATTCTGGCAACAGACCCTCTGTTTGGACCCTAACTGCATCTCTGACCAGACTTGTGACCTGAGAAGGTTAATCTTCCTAAATCCTACTTGAAACACTCTACTTGGCATCTATAGAACAACTTCTTAAAGTTCTGGTTCTCCTCATTCTTTCTTGAAACTTCTTAAATTCCTTTGCTGATTACTTTTGATCTTCCTGACCTTGAATGTGGAGCTGGGCCTTTGGCTACATTCCTATTTATATTCACTCCCTAGCAATCTTCTTAGAGCTCATGGCTCAAAAATGCACTTATATACTGATAATTTACAAATTTATTTTCCTAGCCCTGACCTTTCTCTGAATTCCAGATTTATAGAATCTATTTGTCTAGGTGGCGCCCGTGCTCAGTGGGTAGGGTGCCAGCTACATACACCGAAGCTGGAGGGTTTGAACGCAGCCTGGGCCAGCTAAAACAATAATGACAACTGCAACAAAAAAATAGCCGGCTGTTGTGGTGGACACCTGTAGTCTCAGCTACTTGGGAGGCTGAGGCAGGAGAATTGCTTAAGTCTAAGAATTTGAGGTTTCTGTGAGGTAACAGCTTGAGACTCTGTCTCAAAAAAAAAAAAAAAATCTATTTGTCCACTCATCATCTCCACTTGAATGTCAAAAAAGCATTTTCAAATGTAAAATATCCAAAACTCCCACCTGAATTTTCTATCCCTTAACCATGTGCTTTCTATATACTTTTAATAAGTGAATGGCTATGCTCCTAGTCACTCTGTCTCCCTTTCTCTTATAACCCATATCTAGTAATAAATCCTTCTGTAGTCCCAGTTACTTGGGAGGCTGAGGCAAGAGAATCACTTAAGCCCAAGACTTTGAGGTTTCTGTGAGCTGTGATGCCACGGCACTCTCCCCAAGGTAGAGTTGATATATAGTTATATCAACTATATATTTTTATAACTATGATATATTGTTACAGCAACTATATATTTTTCTTAAAAATATATACAGAATCTGACCATTTTACACTACCATACTGCCGCCCCCTCTCTCCTGGATCACTGCAATACTCCCCAGACAAATCTTCAGACTCCTATTCTTTTCTTCCAGTTTATTTTCCATTCAACAGCAAGAGTGATTTTCCATTTCCCTTGAACTACATTCCAAAATTCTTCCTACAGCTTATATAACCTTTCAGGATGTAGGTTACTCTGATACTCTCTGACTCTGTCTCCTCCTTTCTGCATGTCACCGCTTCTAATCCAGTTGCATTGGCCTCTTTGCTGCTGCAAAAACACCAAGTATGCTCCCACTACATGGCCTCCGCTCTTGGTTCCCTTGGCTTGGTATGCTCTTTCTCAAGCTATATCATCTCACAGATACAGAAGAAGAGAGAGAAAACATAAACCAAGAAATAAAAAAAATGCCAGGGCAAAAAATAAGTTGACAGAATTGGGCAGGTTAAGTGAACAGAGATGGGCACAATTTAATGTGGCTTACCCACTCACTTACTTCAGGTCTCATCTCAAATGTCTTAACAGAGAGACGATCCCTGACTATCTTATCTTAATTGCACCCATGCTTTTTTTATTGACTAGTTGTTTACTCTTTGTCATAATACTTTTACACAGATTGTTTATCTATTTATTTCCTCCCTCTCCTCCACATGTAGAATCTTAGGTACCAGAAGAGTAAGAACAGTAGCTGGCACATAGTGGGCACTCAATATTTAATGTTAAACAAATGTACTCTTTTTCTAGTTATTGATAGACTTATAACAAACTGACCTAAAACTAAGTAGTTTAAAACAACAACCAATTTATTACATCTCATGCTTTTGTAGATTAGAAAATCAGTCAGGGATTGGCTGGATAATTCTTCTCTTTCATGTATTACTGAGAGAGGTCTTTATGGTGATATTTAACTATGGATGGTCTTGTCTACAGAGTCCTAGAGGCTTCACTTACATGTCTTGTACTTTGGTGGGGATGACTAGAGGGAGAAAGCTCAGCTGGGACTACAGACTGGAGCACCTACATGTCATTTTTTCAGCATAGCATACTCAGCATGGTCAGACTTCTTACATGGTAGCTAATGGTGCCAAGAGTGAGTGGTGAGCTGAGTAGAAACTGCATGGCCTTTTATAACTCAACTTCAGAGTCATAAAGCATCAATTCCACCATACTCTATTTGGTTAAAGCAGTCAAAGCCCATCTAGATTCCTTTATTTTATTTTTTTTGCAGTTTTTGGCCTGGGTTGGGTTTGAACTCACCACCTCCGGTATATGGGGCCAGCACCCTACTCCTTGAGCCATAGGCGCCACCCCAAAGCACACCCAGATTCACAGGAAAAGGACAGAGACCTCATTTTTGATAAGAGAAATACTGAAGAACATGCAGTTAAATTGCTACAACTTCATAAGCCACAGAACAGAGCTTTAGGCCTAGCAGGTGTTTGGGAAATTTTGGTTGAATCAAAATGAAATTACAGAAATGGATTAGAAGGGAGAATAATTTGACTCTTTTTTTAAAGATTAGTCAAGTACAGTAATGAGAAGAGGGAAGCATAGAACAAAGAGTTTGATCTGTAACTGACTATAGTTTGATTCTTTAGGGGCTTAGAAAGAATAATTTTAAATTGTCTACAGGCTTCCAAAACAAAAAACAGTGAACATCAAACTCAATTCAGCATGCCAGTGACTGAACACAGCTGTATTACTGAATTTGAAGATATGTCAATACAAATCTCCAAAACTATAAAGAGAAAGAAAGATGGAAAAATTACAACAGAAGATTCGAGAACTGTGGGACAATTACAAATGCTATAAACACGTGTAATAGGAACACTAGAAGGAAAAGAAAGAGAGGAGTAGGAAAAAAACTTGAAGTTATAATGGCTGAGAAATTTCCCAAATTCATGACAGATCCCAAGGCACTGATCCAGGAAGCTTCCAGAGAACACCAAGTAGGAAAATAACATTAAAAAATCTAAATCTAGAAACATCATTTAAGTCCTTCATGTATATGACTCTAACAATACAGTATCAAAATTCACAGGCAAAAGTGGTCACACTGTAAGGAGAAATAGATAAATTCATTATTGTTGGAGACTTGAATACAGCTTGACATTTCCAGCAGGCAGACCATCAGTAAGGATATAGTCAAACTGAATAGCACCATCAATCAACTAGATCTAATTTATAAAAGTTCATCCAACAACAGCAAAATATACAGTCTTCTCAAACTCAAATGAAACATTCATCACAACAGGTCACATTCTGGGCCATAAAACACACTTCAAGAAACTTAAGGCTCGGCGCCTATAGCTCAACCGGCTAAGGCGCCAGCCACGTACACCTAAGGTGGCAGGTTCGAATCCCCAGCCCGGACCCGCCAAACAACAATGACGGCTGCAACCAAAAAATAGCCGGGCGTTGTGGCGGGCGCCTGTGGTCCCAGCTACTTGGGAGGCGGAGGCAGGAGACTCGCTTGAGCCCAGGAGTTGGAGGTTGCTGTGAGCTGTAATGCCACGGCACTCTACCCAGGGGGACAGCTTGAGGCTCTGTCTCAAAAAAAAAAAAAAAAGAAACTTAAAAGAATAAAGTCACATAAAGTTTGGTTTCAGAGAAAACACAACACAAAATGCCATAGTCTAGGTGGTTTAAACAAATGAAATTTATTTTTCACAGTTACGGAGGCTGGCAGTCAAAGATCAAGGTGCTGGCCAATTTAGTTCCTGACCTGCCCTGTTACTGTGGCCTTATACTGTGGAGGGAAGCTCTGGTGTCTCTCTTATAATGGCAAGAGCCCTACTAGAGAAGGGCCTCACTGTTATGACCTCATTTAACCTTTATCACCTGAATAGTGTTTGGGGGGAGGTGTACAGATAATTAGCCCACATCAAGTTAGCCAAGAAAAAAAAAGAAGACAAATATCAGAAGATATAAATATCAGAAATGAAAGAGAAACCATCTTTAATATTTCATGGATATTAAAACAGTAATAAAGGAACATTGGGCAGTGCCTGTAGCTCAGCGGGTAGGGCACTGGCCACGTAAACAGAGGCTGGTGGGTTTGAATCCAGCCTGGGCCGACTAAAACAACAATGACAACTGAAACAAAAAAAAGCCAGGTATTATGGCAGATGCCTGTAGTCCCAGCTATTTGGGAGGCTGAGGCAAGAGAATTGCTTAAGCACAAGAGTTTGAGGTTGCTGTGAGCTGTGATTCCATTGCACTCTACCAAGGGTGACATAGTGAGACCCTGTCTCAAAAAAAAAAAAGGAATATTAAGAACAACTCTATTCCCCCAAAATTGATAACTTAGATAAATGGACCAATTCTCTGAAGGACACAACCTACCAAAACTCACACAAGAAACAGATAATCTAAATAGGCCTATATCTACTAAAGAAATTCCATCAGTATTTAATCTTCCTAAACCAGGCCCAGATGGGTTCACTGGCAAATTCTACCAAATATTTAAGGAAAAAAATTATGTCAATTATCTACAGTCTCTCCCAGAAAACAGAAGCAGAGGAAACGTTTTCTAACTAATTCCATAAAGCCAGCATTACCCTAACACCAAAACCAGATAGACATTACAAGAAAGAAAACTACTGATCAATCTCCCATGAATAGAGTCAAAAATCCTCAACAAAATACTAGCAAACTGAATGCAACAATGTATACAAAAATTATATATGCCACGACCAAGATTTATCTCAAGTATGCATGGCATTTAACATTTGAAAATAAATAAAAGTAATTAATCATATCAACAAGTTAAAAAACAAAAACAATATGATTATACTGTTAAGTACAGAAAAAATGTGAGACAAAATTCAATACCCATTCATGACAAAAAACTCTCAGCAAACTAGGACTAGAGGGGAACTTCCCCAACTTAATAAAGAACATTTGCAAAAACCTATAGCTAATATCATACCTAATAGTAAGGAACAAGATGCTTTCCCCATATGACTGAGAATAAGACAAGGGATGCTCCCACTCCTATTCAAAATTGCAATATAAATCCTAGCTAAAGCAATAAGACAAGGAAAGGAAATAAAAGGATACAGATTGAAAAGAAAGAAATAAAACTTTATTCATAGATGATGACAAGCTTTTATATGTAGAAAATCCCAAAGAACGAACAAAAAAACTATTGGAGCTAATAAGCAATTACAGCAAGGTTGCAAGATATAAGGTCAATTGCTTTCCTATACACCAGCAATAACAATTAGAATTTGAAATTAAATGCATAATACCTTTTACATTAGAACCCAAAATAAGTATTTAAAAATAAATCAACAGCATATGTACAAGAGCCACATGAAGAAAATGGCAAAACTCTGATGATAACAGAAATCAAAGAAGATCTAAAAAAATGAGATATTTCAAGTTCATCCACGGCAAGACTCAATATTAAGATGTCAGTTCTTCTCAGCTTCATCATGGATTCAATATACTCTGAATCAAAACTCCAGCAAGATTTTTTTTGATATTAAAAAACTAATTTTAGGTCAGCAGATCAAGATGGCAGACCAGAAGGATAGTTCAGCTGAGCTCTCCTAGAATAACTGGGGAAAAGAGACCTGGTTTAGGGACTTTATCCAAAGTTGTAGAGAGGTGGTGACCTGGATACAACATATGATTCTGAGTGGTGGAAATCTGACAAATTAGGCAAGTGATTACGACTGGCCATCACTGGCTGCTCCCTAACAAAGGTCTAGGAGGGGAAGAAGCCTTTCCAGTTTTCAGTAGTTGGAGGAAGCTGCACATTGAGTAGAAAGCTTGGAATAGTGGGTGGATTCAAAGAGTATACAGCAACTAGATTTGAACTGATTGGGGTGCATTTGCCATACGTTTCGTGGCTGGTGAGGCAGCCATAACAAGAAGGTCTTGGTGGTCAGGGGGCTGCCATTGTGGGAAGGTCGTGAGAATGTCTTAGCAGGGGCCTAAAGCATGGCCCTCTTAATTCCACCTGCAGGGATCAGAACAGCACTCTTGGGACAGGCTGAGGGACTCCTGTACCCCATAGGAACTGGAGTCAGAGAGCACTGTGAGACCTGTCCCTGAAGGATTCTTATGAGCGTGAAGATCCCAACCCAGCAGGGTCAGAATGCAGAGGAAACAATCAGGCAATCACCAAAGGCAACTAAGTTTGGAATAAAGAGCATAGAGGCTGCTGGCTGTGCTCTTGGTCTCCCCACAAAAAAACCACAGTGTCACCTGGTATCCTGACAACATACTCTCATCAAGAGCAAGGACTTCTGTTTGAAACAAAGGAGGTAGTCAGAAGGAAAAAGGAGGACATGGAGGTAAACAAGAAGAACGAACACATGAGGAGGAACCAATAGAAGAATTCGGGCAACACGAGAAACGAAAACAGAGGAACTCACCCAAGGGACCATGAGGCAGTTACTGCAGAAGACTCCACCTATAAAGAATTAATGGCTTTGACAGAAAGGGAATTTAAAATATGGATGATAAAGACAATAAAACAGACGAGAAAACGGAAAGACAGAACCAAAACTCAGACAAGAGATATGTAGAATATAGAAAGGATATGGCGGAGCTTAACGATGCACTAGAAAGTATTACAAATAGGGGAGCCAAGATGGTGGACTGCAGCCAGCTTTTTACAGAGGCTCTCGTCCAGAAGGAGGCTTAAAGGACAGAAGTTCAGCAAGTTAGCTGATGGTTTGAGCAGAGCCAAGAGAGAAGATTGAAGAGCGCACTTCAACTTTCCTGAGGCGAGCTGCGACCTCAGGAATACAACCAAAAGGCACAAAATCCACCACCAAGCAAACGGGAGTCCCCTCCCCCACAACAAGGGCTCATAGTTTACTCCATACAAACAAGTGAGCAGAGTTCAAACTTCCTCCCACTCTATCCCACGGGAGAGACCCCCTAAAAACTGTACCTCCTACCCCCGCTGGCATGCCATGGCACCCTCTGGCCAGGCATAAAACTGTAAAACTGTATAAAACTGTATATATTCCCCACCTGCAACATTGAATTCTGAGGAGTCTCCACCCACTCACTCCGAGGTCTGGAGGTTTGTTACCTATGGAATCCAGATTCTTGGGCATCTCCTTGAGAGAACTGGAGGGGGAAAGGGCTGGTGCTGTTCTGTGCTGACTATGGTATAGGCGTGAGGAGAGGAAGGTCGGCTCGGGGGTTGGCTCGGGGGACGCCAATACAGCAACAGTGGCATCCTGTGCTGCAAACTGACGCCATTCCAGCCCCGTCTCTGGGCAAACAGAGGTTTAGGACAGCAGCCACAGGCAAAACAGCAGAGAACTTTTATAAGTAAAGCACCAACCCTCAGGGTGTAATCTCCCACAAAGGCAGTGGGTAGGCAGAGGCTAGAATTGACATCTGTGTGTAAATTGCTATTTGTTTGCTGCCCAGAGCTGAATGCAAGGACTTGGAGAGAAATCTAGCTGGACAGAAGCCTAATTTAAAAAACGCTAGGCCCCCCTGCTGAACTCAGATTTCTGGCTGATTTTGCCAGTCGTAAACCCCGGGAGCAGGGGCCTACTGCAGTGAATAGGGCCACAGACCTGGGGGATTACGAGTGATTGGGTGCAAGGTGGGGAAGGAGGTATTAACCTTCCCAGACTAATCCATTTGCTGGGTGGGTCCCTTCGCCCTCATGGAGTACTGGAACAAGTTATATCTGAGCTGCAAGAAGATCCCTCTTATCTAGCTCCCAGAGACATTTGAACTCTTCCACCTGAAACGGGTGCTGAGTGGGACAACTGATTTGGACCCCTTAAACCTGGCAGATCACCCAAGGACTATTCAAAGGGGCACCCCAGGTGTATGGCTGAGGGAAGGTTTGAACTATATAAAACTGTATATATTCCCCACCTGCAACATTAAACTCTGAGGAGTCCCCATCCACTCAATCCGAGGTTTGGAGTCCAGATTCTTGGGCATCTCTTTGAGAGAAGTGGAGGGGGAAAGGGCTGGAGCTGTTCTGTACTGACTGTGGCACAGATGTGAGGAGAACAAACAGAGGTTCCAGACAGCAACCACAGGCAAAACGCAGAGAACTTTCATAAGTAAAGCACCACCCCTCAGGGTGTAATCCCCCTCAGACAAAGGCAGCAGGTGGGCAGAGGCTAGAATTGACACCTGAGTGTAAATTGCTATTTGTCTGCTGCCCAGAGCTGAATGCAAGGACTTGCAGAGAAACCTAGCTGGACAGAAGCCTAATTTAAAAACGCAAAGCCCCCCTACCGAACTCAGATTCCTGGCTGATTTTGCCAGTCGTAAACACCAGGAGCAGTGGCCTACTGGAGTGAATAGGGCCACAGACCTGGGGGATTACGAGTGACTGGGTGCAAGGTGGGGAAGGAGGTATTAACCTTCCCAGAGTAACCCATTTGCCAGGTGGGTCCCTTTGCCCTCACGGAGCGGGGCAGGCCCAAAACTGCTTGCTAGAGTCACACACCTCACAGGTGGTAGAGGAGATCCCTGCCCCAGGCTTGGGCTCTGGGCAGGCCCGGAATTGCTCGCTAGTGCCACGGGCATCCCATGGGCAGTGACAGAGGAGTCCTCCGTTCCAGGTAGACCCAAAATAGCTTGCTAGAGACACGCATACCCCACGGGGGCCAGGTGAGGAGTTCCCCGCTCCAGCCACCCAAGCTGGGTGGGCCTAGAACTGCTTGCTAAAGCCATGTGCGCTCTGAAGGTGGTGGTGGAGGGGTCTACCACTCTGGGCGGGCCCAGAACTGTTTGCTAGAGCCATGTATGTCCCATGGACGGAAGTGGGGGTGTTCCCCGCTCTGGGCTCCCGCGATGGGAGGGCACAGATCGGCTTGCTAGTGCCGTATGCGTCTAACGGGTGACAGTCAAGGAGTCCTCTGCTCCCCCCCCCAGCTACTCTGGCAGGGCTGAATTAGGACTGATCTGGTTGCTCGTGTACCCTGCATTACTGCTGCCATTCCCCTACCCCCTGGCTGCTCCAGGGTGCTGAACTAGGACTGATCTAGCTACTACAGTTCCCCGTTTCCACCAGTTGCCCTGGAGGAGCCGAACTAGGACTGATCCAGCTGCTGCTGGTCTCCTGCCCCCCCAGTTGCCCCAGCAGGCTGAACGAGGTCTAATCTGGCCACGCACACTCCCGTGTAGCTGCTACCGTTCCACCGCACCCCGGTTGCCCCAGCATCTGAGAGGTGGGAGAAGACAACAGACACACTCTGCCTGTCTCTCTGGGCAACCAAAAGAAGCCACCAACTGAACGGTTCTGATAAGGCCTCCAAACAAGATAAACTCAGCATGGGGCGGAATCAGTGGAAAAACTCTGGCAACTTGAATAACCAGAGTAGATCAACTCCTCCAAGGGAAAATGGGGCAGACACAATTGAAGACCCCATCCACAAGCAAATGGCTGCGATGTCAGAAATCGAGTTCAGAATGTGGATAGCAAATAAGATTAACAGGCTGGAAGAAAAGAAGGAATTAGGAGTTTAAGAAATTACTCAAAAGATATCTCAAGAAATTATTCAAAAGATGTCTCAAGAACTCAACGATTTCAAAGATAAAATGATCAAAGATTTTGAAACACTGAGACAAGAGGTTG
>NW_003852531.1:3161686-3168088 GCF_000181295.1 Otolemur garnettii | reverse complement strand
AAACTGATAGAGGCCATCTACAGCAAACCTACAGCCAATATTGTATTGAATGGAGTTAAACTGAAATCATTTCCACTCAGATCAGGAACCAGGCAAGGGTCACTCAGATCAGGAACCAGGCAAGGGTGCCCACTGTCTCCACTGCTTTTTAACATTGTAATGGACGTTTTAGCCATCACAATTAGAGAAGAAAAGGCGATTAAGGGCATTCATATAGGGTCAGAAGAGATTAAACTTTCACTTTTCGCAGACGATATGATAGTATATCTGGAGAACACCAGGGATTGATTCTACTACACAACTCCTAGAAGTGATCAAGGAATATAGCAGCGTCTCAGGTTACAAAATCAACACTCATAAATCAGTAGCCTTTATATATACCAACAGCAGCCAAGCTGAAAAAGCAGTCAAGGACTCTATTCCATTCACAGTAGTGCCAAAAAAGATGAAATATTTAGGAGTTTACCTAACAAAGGATGTGAAAGATCTCTATAAAGAGAACTATGAAACTCTAAGTAAGGAAAGAAAATAACTGAAAATGTTAACAAATGGAAAAACATACCATGCTCATGGCTGGGAAGAATCAACATTGTTAAAATGGGTGGAGGGAGGGGGATTGGAGGGATCACTTCTGAGGTTTATCTTACAAGGGTACAAGTGAATCTTTCTAAGAGCAGAATGTGAACGTTTTAAAATAATAACTAAGAAAATGACATGAAGGCTATGTTAACCAGTTTGATGGAAGTGTTTTGGATTGTGTGTGAAAACCCCACACTGTAGCCCAGAAGTGCATTAATGTACATAGTTAACATTCAGTAGAAAAAAAAAAAAGAAAGTATCACAAATAGGTTAGACTGGCTTGGTGCCACAGCACACTGGTTACGGTGACAACGATATACACTGAAGTTGGTGTGTTCGAACCTGGCCTGGGCCGGCTCCCCAACAATGACAACTGCAACAAAAAATATCTGGGCATTGTGGCAGGCACTTGTAGTCCCAGCTACTCAGGAGGCTGAGGCAAGAGAATTGCTTGAGCCCAAGAGCTTGAGGTTGCTGTGAGCTGTGCTGCTATGACCCAGGGTGACATAGTGAGACTCTGTTTCAAAAAAAAAAAAAAATAGGTTAGACCATGGAGAAGAACCTCAGGGCTAGAAGATAAAGTGTTTGAATTAACCCAGGAAGTTAAAGAGGCAGAAAAGAAGAGAGAAAAAGCAGAACAGGCCTTAGAGAAACATGAGACTCCATGAAGCATTCAAACATATGACTAGTAGAGATTCCTGAAAGGAAGATTGTCCCAAAGGAATGCAAGCCCTACTGGAGACTATCATAAATAAAAACTTCCCAAGCTTTACAAAAGACTCCAACACTCTTTTCAGATGGATATTCAACTCCAGGTTATCTCAACTCAAACAGAGCTTCTAGAAGACACATTGTAATGAACCTGTCCAAAGTCAAGATGAAAGAAAAAAATTCTGTAAGCAGCCAGGAGTGAGCGCCAACTGACCTACAGAGGCAGAGCCACTAGGATGATAGCAGACTTTTCAACTGAAACCCTCCAAGCCAGAAGAGCATGGTCATCTATCTTCAACATTCTTAAATAAAACAATCTCTAGCCCAGAATTTTGGATCCTGTTAAAATAAGCTTCAAAATCAATGGAGAAATCAAATCTTTTGCGGATATACAATCACCGAGGAAACTGACACAAAACCACAATAAGACCATTTCTACAAGAAATACTTAGACCAGCAGTTCTCAACCTGTGGGTCACTACCCCCTTAGGGGTGGAACGACCTTTTTACAGGGGTCACCCTAGACCATCCTGCATATCAGATATTTACATTGTGATTCATAACAGTAGCAAAATTACAGTTATGAAGTAGCAATGAAAATAATTTTATGGTTGGGGGTCACCACAACATGAGGAACTGTATGTATTAAAGGGTCGTGGCATTAGGAAAGTTGAGAACCACTGACTTAGACCTATTCTCAACACTGATCACCACAACAGACCACCAGAAAAGTAAACACCCAGAAGTTAAAGGTCAAACATTAGCTTCTACAATGGTACAAAGGAAAAAACTACACAAAGGACTTTCACAAAATAAGATGAATAGAACGCCACCACACTATCAATTCTCTCAGTAAATGTCAATGGACTGAATTCACCACTAAAGAGGCGCAAACTGGCTGACTGGATAAAAAAAAGCATAAGACATCCATATACTGTCTCTAGGAGACACCCCTAGCCTTGAAGGACAAATCAAGACTTAGCGTCAAGGGATGGAAAACAGTATTTCAAGCAAATGGAAATCAGATGCCATCTTATTTTCAGATACAAGCAGATTTAAAGCAACTAAAGTTAAGAAAGACAAATATGGACATGTTATACTGGTCAAAGGAATAATACAACAAGAAGACATTTCAATTTTAAATATTTGTGCACCCAACTTAAATGCTCCCAGATTTGTGAAACAGACCTTGATGGGTCTGAGCAATATGATATCCCATAACACCATAATAGTTGGGAACTTTAACACCCCTCTGACAGGATTGGACAGATCCTCTAAACAGAAACTAAACAAAGACACAAAGGGCTTAAATGTGACCTTAGAACAAATGGGATTAATAGGTATATACAGAACACATCTTCCCAAAGTTAAGAAATATACATTTTTCTCTTCAGCCCATAGGACACACTCCAAAATCAACCACATCCTAGAATACAAATCAAACCTCAGTATAATTAAAAGAATAGAAATTATATATTGTATATTCTCAGACCAAAAGGTAATAAAGGTAGAACTCAACTCCAACAAAAACATTCATCCTCACACAAGGACTTAGAAATTAAACAACCTTCTGCTGAACCCTTCTGTTTGGGTTCATGAAGAGAAAAGAGAATAAACCATTAAATTCCTTAAACATAACAACAATGAAGACATAAGTTACTAAAACCTACATGATACAGCAAAAGCAATTTTAAGAGGGAAACTGATTGCATTAGATGCCTATATTTGAAAAACAGAGAGTGCATCAACAAACTTATGAACCATCTTATGGAATTAGAAAAAGAAGAACAATCTAATCCCAAACCCAGTAGAAGAAAAGAAATAACCAAAATTAAATCAGAGGTTACTGAAATTAAAAACAAAAACATCATCCAGAAAATTAATGAAACAAAAAGCTGGTTTTTTGAAAAACATAAACAAAATGGATAAACCTTTGACTAAATTAGCTAGAAACAGAAAAGTGAATCAGAAATGATGAAGGGGAAATAACAACAGATGCCACAGAGATATACGAGATCATCTCTGAGGGCTACAAGAAACTCTATGCCCAGAAATTTGACAATGTGGAGGAAATAGATCAATACCTGGAATCACACCCTCTCCCTAGACTTAAGAGGAAACAGATCTCATGAAGAGACCAATTTCAAGAACTGAGACAGAAGAAACAATAAAAAATTTCCCAATAACAAAACCTTTGTCCAGACGACTTTACACCAGAATTCTATTAAACCTTCAAAGAGAGCTTACATCCATACTATAGAAATTATTCCAAAAAATTGAGAAGGAAGGAATCTTCCTCAACATGTTCTAAGAAAGAAATATCACCCTGATACCAAAACCAGGAAAAGACCCAACAAAAGAGAAGAATTTCAAACCAATCTCACTAATGAATACACATGCAAAAATTCTCAGCAAAATCCTAGCCAATAGATTACAGTTATACATTAAAAAAATCATTTATCACAATGAAGTACGTTTCATCCCAGGGACACAAGGCTGGTTTAACATACACAAGTCCATAAACATAATTCACCATGTCAACAGAAGTAGAACCAAATACCATATGATCCTCTCAACAGATGTAGAAAAAGCATTCAATAAAATTCAACATCCTTTTCTAATTAGAACTCTGAAGAATATGTGCTTCTAATGGCAGCACATTTCTTAAACTGACTGAAGCCATCTATGACAAACCCACAGCTAATATTATACTCAATGGAGTAAAACTGAAAGCTTTTCCACTCAGAACTGGAACCAGACAAGGTTGTCTGCTATCACCACTACTTTTCAACATAGTGCTGGAAGTTCTAGCCAATACAATTAGGCAAGGCAAGTAAATAAAGGGCATCCAAATGGGAGCAGAGGAGGTCAAACTCTCACTCCTTGCCAACAATATAATCTTATGCTTAGGGAACTCCAAAGACTCAACCATGAGACTCCTAGAAGTGATCAAAAAATACAACAATGTCTCAGGATATAAAATCAACATCCACAAATCAGTAGCCTTTGTATATGCCAATAACAGCCAAGATGAGAAGCTAATCAAGGACACCATTCCCCTCACAGTAATTTCAAAAAAAATGAAATACCTAGGAATATACATAACAAAAGAGTGAGGACCTCCACAAAGAAAACTATACCCTAAGAAAAGAAATTGCAAAAGATATCAACAAATGGAAGACCATACCATGCTCATGGCTGAGAAGAATCAACATTGTGAAAATGTCTATACTACCCAAAGCAATCTATAGATTCAATGCAATCCCCATTAAAATACCATGATCATACTTTAAAGAATTGGAAAAAATAATTCTCCATTTTGTATAGAACCAGAAGTAACTCCCTATAGCCAAGGCAATTTTTAGTAATAAAAACAAAGCCAGGGGTATCACTCCACCAGACTTCATGTTATACTATAAGGCCACAGTGATGAAAACAGCATGGTATTGGCACAAAAATGAAGACACTGACATTTAGAACTGAATAGAAAACCATGAGATGCAACTAACCTCTTACAGCCATCTGATCTTTGATAAACCAAACAAGAACACTGGGGAAAAGAATCCCTATTCAATAAATGGTGCTTGGAGAACTGGATAACCACATGTACAAGACTGAAACTGGGCCAGCATGGTGGCTCATGCCTGTAATCCTAGCATTCTGGGAGGCCGAGGAGGTTGGATAGATTGACCTCACAAGTTTGAGACCAGCCTGAGCAAAAGCAAGACCCAGTCTCTACTAAAATAGAAAACCTGAGGCAAGATGATTGCTTGAGCCCAAGAATTGGAATTTGCTGAGATATGATGCCATAGTACTCTCCCCAGGGCAACAGCTTGAGACTCTGTCTCAAAAAAAAAACACTGAAACTGAACCTGTATCTCTCACCACTTAACAAAAATTGATTGAAAATGGATAAAAGATTTAAATCTAAGGCATGGAACAATAAAAATCCTCAAAGAAAGTATGGTAAAACACTTGAAGATACCAGCCTGGGGAAAGATTTTATGAAGAAGACTTCCATGGCATTTACAACAACAACAAAAACAAACAAATGGAACTTAATTAAACTGAAAAGCTTTTGTACAACAACCAAAGCAAGTAGACAATTTTCAGAATGGGAAAAGATATTTACATATTATGAATCGGACAAAAACTTGATAACTAGGACCTATAGAGAACTCAAATTAATCAACAAAAAAAGATCAAACAATCCCAGATATTACTGGGCAAGAGACATGACTAGAACCTTCTCTAAAGAAGATACAGTAATGGCTAACAAACATGAAAAAATGCTCATTGTCCCTAATCATCAGAGAAATGCAAATCAAAACAACCCTGAGATATCATCTAACCCAAGTGAGAATAGTCCACATCACAAAGTCTCAAAGCGACAGATGCTGGCATGGATGTAGTGAGAAAGGAACACTTTTACACTGCTGGTGGGACTGCAAAGTAATACAGCTTTTTTGGAAGGAAGTATGGAGAATTCTCAAAGAATTCAAATTAGGCCTCCCATTTGATACTGCAATCCCATTACTAGGTGTCTATCCAGAAGAAAAAAATCCTTTTATCATAAGGACATTTGCACTAGACTGTTTATCGCAGTTCAATTTACAATCGCCAAAATGTGGAAACAGCCTAAATACCCACCAACCCAGAAATGGATTAGCAAACTGTGGTATATGTATACCATGGAATACTTTTCAGCCACTCAAAAAGATGGAGACTTAGGGCGGCACCTGTGGCTCAGTGAGTAGGGTGCCAGCCCCATATACCGGATGTGGTGGGTTTATAACCCAGCCCTGGCCAAAAAAAAAGATGGATACCGTACATCTTTTGTATTAACATGAGTGAAGGTGGAATACGTTCTTCTTAGTAAAGCATCATAAGAATGGAGAAGCAAGAATCGAATATACTCTATTCTAATATGAAGGCAGTAGATGAGCTAATAATACAAGTAAGGGGGAGTAGGGGAATGAGCAAGTGGGGAGGGGGAAGAGGGGTCATGGTATATGGCACACTTCTCGGGGGTGGGATATAATTATAAAAGGGACTTTATCTAACAAATGCAATCAGTGTACTGTAGTGGTTTTTTTTTTTTTTTTTTTTTTT